>NC_056739.1:321667615-321967615 GCF_019279795.1 Protopterus annectens | reverse complement strand
TCCACAGTAGTTTTCTCAATTAAATAAAAGTCATTATTGTCGCTGTCTTCTCATTTTATCTACCCATTTGCCATCAGTTGTACTTCTGAATATTCATATGCAGTCTTGTGTTTGTACCATTTTATGTCCAGTCCTGTAACATTTCAAAACCTACCATGTTTGTTCATGATTAAACATGTTCATATGTTTTTGTTCGTCAAAGGTCACACTTCTGCTGCTGCCTTTTCCCTTGTAGTGTAATCCAGAATTTAGTTTACTAAAATCAACATTTACATACTATCTTTTATATCATAAATATTTTTATTAACTGCATCCATTTTTATTTTTTTCCCTATCTGGTGATACGTCTCCAGTCCTGTAAAAAAATAAATTCCCTCTCTCTTTCCTCTTTTATAAGTGTCACTATTCTACAAATTTATTTATCTTTTATCCCATCTTCAATCCATTTATTTAATAATTCCAAAAAAAAAACTTCTTACCTATTTCATAGATATTTTAAGTTGTTGTAAACCTTCTTCCTCTGGAAGAGTATTTTCATGAAGTAAAGCCAATGTGTTGTTTATTCCTTCCATTGTAATTCTCTATTGTATTTTACCCGCTTACTGCTTTTTAACCTTTACATATGACAGTCATCTACTTTGACCTTCACTCTCTGATGCATATCCTCAGCATATTTCTTCTCCTTTTGTGAATCCTTCTTTTTCTTACTCTCTCTTCTTAATTCTTACTTTCTTGTATTCTCATTCTTAACAGCAATGGATTTATTCCACATTTTTTGCCTTTTCTTTGTATTTGCCACATCTCCACTTTTTAAGTTTTTCATAGTCTGGTATCTTTTTATAATAATTTCTTTTATAATCCTACATTTTCCAATCATGTATAATCTTTTAACTCGTCCCACCAAGATGTTTTGCTTTTATACAGTTCCTTCATAAGTAAAATGTTCTGTCCATAATTGCTTAAGCATTTTCTTCATCTCTGCACAGTTCATTCTGGTAATCTTTTCGAACACCATGGAATTTTAATACTACCCTCCCACAAATGTTTCATATTGCTGCATGACCTGAGACACCAGCATATGTGCCATCAACAGGTTTAAAGTACTAACTATGATACATGATCGACTGGCTTTGTATTACCCTGTCTGTTTATATATTGTCTTTGTCCTGCTTTCGTTTCCCCAGTTAATCAATTATTGACATTTTTAACCTCCATACCTATTTCTCTTTTATTCTTATATAAATTGTAATTAAACTTTACTAACACTACTGTGACCATGTCTAACCACTTATTTATTAATCTCATAATTCCCCTGCCTATTAGTTTAAGCATGTAATAAAATAACTTTAAGCATCCTTTACTACCATAACCCTTCCCACTTTCACTGTCAACACATCCAGTATCCTTATCTCTTTATTAAAATTTATCAAGATTAAAGATCATATGCTGCTAGACCTTGCAGTAGTCTTAGTTTAATTCCCACTGCTTCCATTTGCCTACTGTGTAACTCTGAGCAAGTAAGTTAATTAGACATTGCTCCAAGGTCACCCTTGAAAAGAGTCTAGTGGGCTTACCTAATTAATAACTGTTTTTTGGCCTTGTAGCTCAGGGGTAGATCACTGGTCTAATAAACCATTTAAGAGTTCAGATCTCTTAGAGGCCTCTGTTCTTTCATTTCTGTAATGCAAGTAGGCAGGTATGTGCTATGTACTGGAGTCTTACCTAGGGGGAGGGGGGTTTAGTGTGAGCTAACTATATTGTAAGTGCATCTGTTATATATCAATCATCAGGGGCAATATATTCTAAAAAAAAATAATATTACGAGGGAAAGTTAAAATAATTATACTAGATAAAGTTGTATTTTGCTATAGTAACATTTCACTGCTGTTTGACCCACAAAATATGGCAGTTGCTTTGAATTAAAAAAGTATAAGAGCTATAATCCATGGAAAATGGTTATGTAGTAATGTCCCTTATATGACTCATTCTCTGTCACATAAGAAAGAAAGTTCAACTACCTGAATTAGAAAATGAATGCCATTAACAGTGGAAGGATAATTACTCAACATCAAATGAATAAAACAGCAAAAAAGAAAATTCCTGTTTGGATAAACACAGCTTAATCATGCACTGTTCCATGGAAGAAAATCCCGTAGGTGCACTGATCAAACAGTACACATTATTTTTGCCATCTTATTCACACTAATAAAGATGGGCGGCCATGGTGGTGCAGCAGTTAGCGTTGCCGCCTCACAGCAAGAGGTTCTCTGGTTCGATTCTCGGCTGGGGTGCCTTCTGTGCGGAGTCTGCATGTCCTCCCTGTGGTCGCGTGGGTTTCCTCCGGGTGCTCCGGTTTCCTTCCACATCCCAAAGACATGCAGTAGGTGGATTGGACACTCTAAATTGGCCCTAGGTGTGTGTGCCTTCTGTCGAAGGTTGGGCGCCGGGCTGGCAACTCGACACCGTAAAACTCTACTGCCAATCATCAGCGGACAGATGATCTGCTGTGGCAACCCCTAACTGGGAAAAGCCGAAAGAAGAAGAAGAAGATTCACACTAATAAAGACAGAAACTAAATTTTGCAATCTAAACAGCAAAGAAATGAAACATAATTCCATCATCTCTCAAATCTGCAATGCATCCACAAAATTATATGTACATATGTGCAAGTTCAGATAGTGTTTCCGTGGATGCTTTGCAAATATAATGCAAAGATCCTCATGTGCAGAACTGGACATGGAAATGTGCAGTGCACCTGTAATCTTGTTTCAATAAAAAGTTTCATATTCAGCACAAAAAGGGATGTACTTGTACAAGAATCATCATGTACATGTGTGCACTTGCAGAGAATATTGCAAAGCATCCCCTAGCATTGCATTTAGTGAGACACAATGGCAAAAAATGAAGAGATGTAATACAATGGCAAAAATACTAGGAAAACTTTTTTTTTTTTTTTAAGTAATGTCATTGTATACTTGCAATATATTGTGCTTGTGTCAAGGTTCTGAACGATTATCCATGTCTGACTGTGTTTGGTCAGCTTGGCTTTGCCATCATAACTACAGCATACCGACCATGGGGGTAAACCCAGCATTGCGCACACACAAACATATGATGCAGTTCTTAAATATTCTGCAGACAAAACTTTTTTATAGATCCTTTGTTATGGTAAGTATTTAACAATAACTGTTACTGCCAGGAGTCATGTCCATATGAATGGTTATTCAGTACTTTCATATCTTCAGAATCTTCCATTACATAAAAAATGGAATGGTACCCTTACATGCATTAAAGGCAAACTTGATTGAATGTGTGCCCATAAATTCATCAAAGCCCTGCTTGTTTTGACTTCATGCAGGCAGGTGTTGCACTATGATTTTTAGTATTGACAGGTGATAATGATCCATCAATTAACTCTACCGTCTAGACTTGTCAGAAGCTATGAAAACATAGCCAGCCCCACACTTTCCTGTATCAAGTCCAATCTTCTTTCTACCACAAAACCGGATTTTCTCAAACTAATATCTCTTGTATCGTTCAAATATTTGCTGAAACGAAACTGAATGGATGTTGCGATACCCTCTAAATAGTGTAAACTCCAATATATCACCAGCACTCCGACATAGACCAAAAATAGACTTTTTATTGTAAAAAACAGATAAAACCATTCGGTTGAGCGCTTTCATCAATAAGACTTCCTCAGAACAATACTACTCCATATTAACCTTACTTAAATACATTCTATTCAAGTCACATGATGTTTCCATGAATGCCTTAAAGTACTAGTGCATATCTTAAATAATAAAAACATTTTTTCATTTTCACTCTACATGTTCATTCTATAAGTTGGTACTTCCTAAAAGTTATACTACTTTATATACATCTTAACTTAACTATAAATTGAAAACAAAAGATTAAAAACAAGATTATTATGCATACGTTGAACAACTTATACTTTTAAGCCCATATATATGTGTTATTTTATTTTAATTTAATTTATATGGGCTTCTATTATGGGTTTTATGGATAAATACTCATTTATACCTGGGGACTCTGAGGCATTTAATTTAATTTGCCAAATAACCTCCTTTTCCGCTACTTTCTTCTTGATGTTTCCACCCCTAGGATTGGCTTTAACTAATTCTAATATTCCAAACAGAAACCCCGTACATTCAGTATTGTCGTTTATATGTCTCCAAAGAGCGTTTCTGTCATCTTTCTTGTGTATACCATATAGATGCTCGTATATTCTATTTCTAAGGCATCTGGTGGTTTTTCCCACATAAAAGGCAGTGCATTTTGTACACTTAGCAAGGTATATCAGATGCCTAGACCTACAGTTCCCTTTTTCAAACCTTACTTTAGTTCTATTGATGTCCATTAATTCCATACACGGGACTGTTAAAATGTGTTGACACTGTCTACACGTCCCACATTTGTGTGTGCCTTTGGTATTCAATTCTGTAGGTTGTATTTTCCTTTCCAATAGTTTCTTCATGTTGTTCCCATTCTTATATACACATAATGGTTTCTCCCCCATCATTTTAGAAATTTCTCCATCTATCCTAGTGATATTCCAGTGCTTGTCTAATATTTTCTTAATTTCCCCACTGTGCTTGCTATATTGTAATACGCAAGCCCTACTATATTCTTCCCCTGATTTCTTGTTACCTGAGCCCTCTACTATTTCTACTTCCTCATTCACGTCCTTCAATGGAATATCCCCCTTTCCTAATAATGGCTTGTACTTCCTACCCCATTCACTCGCGACATACATTATTGCGTCTTCCACTTGTGAATAGGGGTATCCTCTATCTAAAAAATACTCCCCTACTCTTTCTAATTCTCTATGTAGGTCCTCCTTATCAGATGTCATCCTAGCCACTCTTATGCATTGGCCCCTTACCAAGTTCCTTTTCTGCACTAAAGGGTGGCAACTTTGATAGTCCAAGTAAGAATTACTGAAAGTCTTTTTCCTATAAATATTGGATTTAAATCTCCCCTCCTCTAATGTTATCCTTGTGTCCAGAAATGGTATGGTGTTTGGATTTTGGCTAAAAGTGAATTTTATTTCTTCACTACAACCATTTAAGTAAATCTTAAATTTCTCCAAGTCCACTTCATTACCCTTCCAAGCAACAAAAATGTCATCCAAGAAGCGAAAATAGCATCCAAGATAGGATGCCCATTCAGTATTCAATATGTACTCTTCCTCCCGGAATTTATACCGGAAGAGAAGTTGAATGTAGTAGACAATATAGTAGAAGTTAAAAAATATGTGAGGAAATTAAATTTAAAGTTGTTTTTCAAGGACAAACCTAGTATACAGAGACAAGAATTCAGGTTAATGAGTTCATTTACACCCCCCTTGAACAATTTGTTAGGCATATATGAAAAAATGGTGATAGATGAAATTTACAAATATGGAAAGGAAAAAGGAAACAGAAAATATGGATACAATTTGAGCAAACAGGAAAAAGAAGTGTTATATGAAATGCAAACAGACCACTCCCTAAGGATCATGAAACCTGATAAGGGAGGGGGGGCAGTATTATACAACAAAGGAAGATATATAAGTAAAATGAACGAAATATTAACAGATTCAGGAAATTACGACATTATATCTTTAAATGAGGTGAATATAGGACACCATAAGGTGGATTTGATTTTGGAAGACCTATTAATAGAAGAAAGAATAGATGGAGAACTCTACAAATATCTAAAAGTGGAATATCCGACCATAGGGACCATCGTAGGGATACCAAAGGTCCACAAGGATATAAAAAACCCCCCCTTCAGACCCATAATCTCAGGAAGCTTTTCCAAAACATTCCCATTTGGAAAGGTGGTAGACAGATGGCTTAAACCAATTTATAGGAATATCCCGCAGATTATAATAGATTCATGGGATTTCCTTAGGAGGTTAAAACCGGATATAGCAAAAGAAGCCAAGTGGTTGGTCACCATTGATGTGGTTGACCTTTTTTCAAGTATCCCTAAAGAGGAAGGAATGGAAAGGTTTCAGGACACAGTAAGGAGAAAAAGTAGTTTACCATGGGAAAGAGTGTTAACACTCATGGATTTCATGGATATAGTATTGTCTTACAATTATATATTGTTTGAAGGAAAATACTACAGACAAAAGAAAGGGGTGGCCATGGGGGCAGCATGTGCCCCCATGTTTGCAAATCTGTTTTTGACAAATTGGGAGGAAGAGTACATATTGAATACTGAATGGGCATCCTATCTTGGATGCTATTTTCGCTTCTTGGATGACATTTTTGTTGCTTGGAAGGGTAATGAAGTGGACTTGGAGAAATTTAAGATTTACTTAAATGGTTGTAGTGAAGAAATAAAATTCACTTTTAGCCAAAATCCAAACACCATACCATTTCTGGACACAAGGATAACATTAGAGGAGGGGAGATTTAAATCCAATATTTATAGGAAAAAGACTTTCAGTAATTCTTACTTGGACTATCAAAGTTGCCACCCTTTAGTGCAGAAAAGGAACTTGGTAAGGGGCCAATGCATAAGAGTGGCTAGGATGACATCTGATAAGGAGGACCTACATAGAGAATTAGAAAGAGTAGGGGAGTATTTTTTAGATAGAGGATACCCCTATTCACAAGTGGAAGACGCAATAATGTATGTCGCGAGTGAATGGGGTAGGAAGTACAAGCCATTATTAGGAAAGGGGGATATTCCATTGAAGGACGTGAATGAGGAAGTAGAAATAGTAGAGGGCTCAGGTAACAAGAAATCAGGGGAAGAATATAGTAGGGCTTGCGTATTACAATATAGCAAGCACAGTGGGGAAATTAAGAAAATATTAGACAAGCACTGGAATATCACTAGGATAGATGGAGAAATTTCTAAAATGATGGGGGAGAAACCATTATGTGTATATAAGAATGGGAACAACATGAAGAAACTATTGGAAAGGAAAATACAACCTACAGAATTGAATACCAAAGGCACACACAAATGTGGGACGTGTAGACAGTGTCAACACATTTTAACAGTCCCGTGTATGGAATTAATGGACATCAATAGAACTAAAGTAAGGTTTGAAAAAGGGAACTGTAGGTCTAGGCATCTGATATACCTTGCTAAGTGTACAAAATGCACTGCCTTTTATGTGGGAAAAACCACCAGATGCCTTAGAAATAGAATATACGAGCATCTATATGGTATACACAAGAAAGATGACAGAAACGCTCTTTGGAGACATATAAACGACAATACTGAATGTATGGGGTTTCTGTTTGGAATATTAGAATTAGTTAAAGCCAATCCTAGGGGTGGAAACATCAAGAAGAAAGTAGCGGAAAAGGAGGTTATTTGGCAAATTAAATTAAATGCCTCAGAGTCCCCAGGTATAAATGAGTATTTATCCATAAAACCCATAATAGAAGCCCATATAAATTAAATTAAAATAAAATAACACATATATATGGGCTTAAAAGTATAAGTTGTTCAACGTATGCATAATAATCTTGTTTTTAATCTTTTGTTTTCAATTTATAGTTAAGTTAAGATGTATATAAAGTAGTATAACTTTTAGGAAGTACCAACTTATAGAATGAACATGTAGAGTGAAAATGAAAAAATGTTTTTATTATTTAAGATATGCACTAGCACTTTAAGGCATTCATGGAAACATCATGTGACTTGAATAGACTGTATTTAAGTAAGGTTAATATGGAGGAGTATTGTTCTGAGGAAGTCTTATTGATGAAAGCGCTCAACCGAATGGTTTTATCTGTTTTTTACAATAAAAAGTCTATTTTTGGTCTATGTCGGAGTGCTGGTGATATATTGGAGTTTACACTATTTAGAGGGTATCGCAACATCCATTCAGTTTCGTTTCAGCAACTGTTTGACTGTTTGTACTATTGGCATTATCGTTCAAATATTACTTTTTTTTTTAATTTCCACACAATTTCAATTTCACAAGCCTTCTTGAATCATTCTAAACCGTTTTAGAGAGACAACATGGAAATTATCCATTTCTTTATTTCCTTAACATTTGTTGTTTTCTTTCTTTTCACTTTTCTCCAAAACGGTTATCTTTATTCTTCGGTAGTTTACTCTTCCCTTCTGTCTCCAATCTCCAAATCATGTCTTTGTGCCTTATCTGGTAACAAATAATGTTAACACATTGCATCCCTTCTCCTTCCATTCCTTTTCCTTTCTACAACAATATTTTCATCAGTAACATCTAACAACATTATCGTATATATTTTCATTTTGTTCAACACTGACCTCATTTACTTGACTTACATTATTCTCATCAACATCTTGGGCTATTAATCACTCAGATCAGAAATGTCCTTTCCACGTGTCTTGCATTTCTTAACACAGTTTTATGCTGTGCTGCTTTTCTACACATTGAAAACATGTTTAATCATTTTGCTAGTGAAAGTTCAAAGGACCCCAGGAAAGAAACGTGACTGACATGACTTGAGCTGATACCAGTTAAGCTGATTCCCAATGTCTTAGCATTACCCTTAAAACAGTCATGTGGAGTAAATTACATTTTTATTCTTTTATGTTCAAAGAAACAAAACCTTACAGTGCATATATCCCTTTCATCAGTTATTTTTTAACATCATGTATGGTACTGCAAGTCTCTGTTATATAGCTCTCAACACTGTTTCAGTATTTCATCAGTTCTAACAAATGGCTCTACAAACACCTGCACTAAGGACCTAAATCTACACCAACTAATAAGACTCGTTGCAGGAGCGGGTTCCTAACTATACGTATTCCTAGCCTGTGGAATAAATTGCTACTACATGTCAAACAGTACTACCCTGGCTACCTTTAAGGCTATTTTTGATGACTATGTGTAGACATAAATTTACACAAGGGTCATGTACTGCCCTGCTTAGTGTGAGGTAAGGTCTAGTAAGTGCTTGGAAAGGATGGCAAGACCTTTAATGTTTATCTGCTTAAAGGTGTATATGGCCTGGTGTCTTATGGTCCCTGTAATTACTTGCCTATTACGTTTCTAAACAGTAGAAATTTCCCTGTTCTCATTTGCATACTAAAGTCAAAGTTTTTCCATGGAAAATATTCCCTTTTATGTATTGTTTAGCAGTAAACTAAAAAGTTGTAGCCTCAAAACTCTTGTTGATATAGAGTTCATTTGAGAACACTAAGAAGGCCAACAGTTTCACCAGTCTCTATCTGTTATTGTCCCTTCTTTTTCTCAGAAAATTGTCATGTTTTTTTTTTTCCAAGGAATATCTTAATTCAAGCCCCCTTTTTTCTCTTTCAGTTGCTGCATAACTACTCCTTCCACCAGCGTCTGCTTCTGAATGCTTTTCGCCCTCTACTGCCATATATTTTAATGTTAAATCCATGCTTTCATCACTGTTCCCTCTTTAGTAAGATGCCTGTCAATTGTGTCAGTTTAAAGAACAGTGTAACCATCTGTAGTGACTCATCATTTTGAAGCCTTCTCATTTGCAATACATCCATTCAATTTTCACTTTAATTTACTTATCCAAAGTGTGTAAATTGTGTGCAGGTATCGGTGGCAGTTTTCTCTAGCATACATTTTCATTTGATACCATAAAATAGTTTAAGTCACATGGTTTGGTCAGTATTAAAATAAATATGGAAATGTATAGCTTCATAATGACAAACAAGGCAACGTCTGCAGTGTACTGTATTGTACATGAACAGTGACAGTGCATTTTTTGTTACCATAAAGACATTTCAAGTTACCCCTCAAATTAAATTAACTCATTGAGTTATAAAGATGAGAATAACTTGGCAAAGGCAAACAATAATCAGTATGTCTATTTTGATAGACAAACCTTATTATTATTTTATTTCTATATACTGTCCTTTAATGTTACCTAAGTTGGCCGGCTATGGCTTGTCTGCATTTCAGGATATCCCAAACATTGAACGTGCTCAAGCATCTTAATTATTTTAAGTTCCAAACTACAACTATACTACCTTAGCCTAACTTGTTTGCTGAATGTTGTGTCAGTGTTGATGAAAAGTTAGTATCGTTGATTGAAAATGATCACATACTGACTTTTTTACCATGAGGTCGTTGTACAGTGGAGATCCGTGAATATGTCCTTTCCCCATTGTAGTGTTATGTCACAGCTGGTATATATATATATATATATATATATATATATATATATATATATATATATATATATATAAAGTAGAAGGGCGAGGGGATTGCCTCTGCAAAACAAGCTGTGTTTTTTTTCTTTTTTTTTTTTTCGATCACTGCTGGTTTAGATGGTTACATTTAGATCATTTCCTAATTGATATTTAGTGGTTCAAAAAGTTGTTAAGCTCCTCCCTAAGCTGTATGGGGTTCTACTTCCATATAACTATCCAACTTCCAAAAGCAAAGGGTGCCTCCATGTGCTCCAACTATCAGGAGCTTGAGCAGAGCTTCATAAAAAGTGCATTTGGAGCACAAAAAAATTTAAGAGAGATTTTGCTACTGAAGGATGGTTTTGCCGGGTCCTATGAAACTGTCCATTAGCAATATTTAAGAGCTGGGCAGATAAGTCCTCATTGGGGAAAACTTTGCATTAAATTTTATTTTATGAATAAATTTTTTTTTTTTCTTTGAAAATGATTGTGTTTAACTAGCAAAGTGTGTGTGTATACAGACTGTTGTTGCATTTCTGAAGGAGTTAAGTAAATAATTATGTGAACTTTCTGTGAGAAAAAGTTTTATTTTTTAACAGAAATTTTACCTGGGTTGTAATTTTTTGTATGTCTTGGGAATGATACTGTGTTTATGGGGGACTGTCAGTGGTTTACTTGCCTTGGAACCACTTGTTTTCTACCTTATAAGTTACCAGCTAGTTCAGGCTTCATTCCATGCTTTCAAAATCTCTTTCTTGACTTATCTACGAAGTACATTCCCCTGCACACAAAAAGAAGAACATTTCAGAGGAGTCTGCAGGTGACAGACTGGCTTCTTTTCTGCCTCAGCCATTGGTGGGTGACTCTGACTGTGTTGTGGCTGATTGTTGTTCCTCAGTCCACCCATCTTTTTCCACCAGTCCCCTTGGTGTACCTTCTTTAACCATCAAAGTGAGGGGATAACCATGTCCTGAAGGGATGACCTCGGTGGGCAAGGGCAGAGACACTTTAGTCAGTGTCAGGGGAGGGGGCAGGTGAGGGGTTTTCACTTGCTTGGAAGGATGAGGGGAAATTAAGACCAATATGCCTAATATGAGTCAGTCTGTTGTCAGGGAGTGTATGCTTAGTGAAAAACTTTCAGTCCTGTTTCTATTTCTATGGACAGAACAGACTTATTAGGATTTGTTAATAAACTTATTAATGCTTTTACTTTGTCCTGTCATTCTTCAGGCAAGAAAAGTAAAATAGTTTGTTCTCTTTCTGATAGGGAATTTTAGCCAAAAGTATGCACTGAGGGGGAGTTAGACTTCAGGAAATTCTGTCAGAGTCCTCTAATTCTGAGCAAAGTATTTCATCGGATGTCTCTGCTGAAGAGATTTATTTTCCTGACACTTTATCTATGATGATAGAGGTTTATTAGTGGGACCAGAATGAAGTTCCTGTCGCACAACAAATGTGTTATGATTTATTACAGTTAAAGGTGCCAAAAGTTATAGATACCCTCCTGTTTTGCCTGCTTTAGAGAGAGTTTTTCTCACTGCTTCTTCCTTAACTTGCCCCCAGGAAGTCTGATAAAGTCATACAAGGTACTGCAGACATAAAAGTACCTGTTTTCTAATCCTAAAGCTAATCAAGCACTTATTTGTCAATCCAGATCTGCTTCTGCTAAACAGGTTACAACTGCGAGCACATTCCTCTTGACAAGGATAAGAATGCAATGGGTAAGCAGCGGAAGAAAATATATTCTTCTAGCAGTTTAACCTGCAGAATTTTAAAACTGTTAAGCTCATATTAAACATTTTATGATTGTGTTTTTAGAACATGCAAATGTTAATGGCTGACCTTCCTTTTTCTGAGAGAAAGAAATCATTAATTGCTTCTAAAGCAGCAGTTTATCATGTGACTAAGCATATTTTAAAGGGTCTATATTGCAACATTGAACTCACAGGAGTTTGAACGTTGTAATATCGAACAATACAGTGCAAAACCCAATAATAACGAAAACACAGAACAGCAATTTTTTTTCCTTGGGGAAAAAAATCGGTGTGCCGTGGCTTCGCTATTTTCATATTTCGGACTTTTGGATTCGATATCACAACGTTCAAACTCCTGTGAGTTTGACGTTGTAATATAGACCCTATTTTAAAGTGTGCCTATGATGCTGCTGGATCAGTTTTGAGGAGCTTTGCTTGGATTAATTCTCAAAATCTTCCTAAAAATCTACGATTTTAACTTCTCCTTTACATAAACATTTTTTGGCCCTTCTTCATATAAAGATCTTTAAAGGAGTGATGAAAGGGGAACGCTAATTCAAGGAGTAGTCAGATTTTTCCATTTCTACAGTAAACAATTTAAGTGACAGAGATCCAGCAAACAGGGTTTTAAAAAGCAATGCAAAGGAGGCTCTAAACAGAAAAGAAGCATTTAATAATCAAGGACAGGCCTCTCCATCACCATGACTATCCACCTGTTCAGGTTCTTAGGTTAATACTATTCTATGAGTCTGCAAATTATTACAAGCCTAGCTAATAAGTAGTGGCTAGATTTAAACCCCTTACTTTGTACCTGTGAGGTTAATACCTTCACCATTGTGCCACCTCTTCTCTTTAAAATTAACTTTTCATAGATAATTACTAGACAGTCAGATGCTGATTTTATTTTATTTTAAACACACAAACATTAATTGCAGAACTGTTTGTATGTCTTTTGTCGACCATGTTTGCCCCACTAAGCTTGTAGCGTTTTTCAGGGTAGACCCAAAGTGGTGTTATACTAATAGGGAAAATTTGGCCAGGGCATTGTGGAGCTTCCCCTGCTCATCATTGTTGTAAATGGGAACCATTTTGAAGGAGCACTTCCTGTTTCCTTTCCAGGTGCAGAGTAAGCATAGAGAAATGGGGCGGCAGATAGAGAGAGAAGAAGATGATGGAGTAGTGAAAGACATGAAGGAGAAAGCAAATATCAAGACCAGAGAATGTGTGCAGGATTCTGAGGAAATGTTTCAAAGAAACCTGTTTGTTGGAAATGACTCATCAAATGATGGATGTGTAATACAACCCTCCAGTCAGGAGGGTTACAGGATGATTTACTTAAAGAAATGTGGTGCAGAGTGGGCTAGAAAATGAAGGAGATGTTTCCTGGGGAAATATTATGGAGAAAATGCAAAAAGAGGATGCAGAGACAATCCTGAAAAAAAGTGGTGAGATGGAAAAGAAAATACATGCAGAGAAAGTAAAAGAAGGCAAAAGTGGAGTAGCAGACAAGAAGGCAGAAGAAAATGAAAAAAGGAAGTATGTGGTAAAGATTCAAAGTAAAGAATACAAAGAAATGGGCAGGTGTAGTGTGGGACAATTTAATAGCTCCTTTGGGTGTAAAAAATCATGCGGTAAGAGCGTTTATTTTTATTAACAAAGAGACATTTTGTGACATTATATTTGAGACTGTTTTTTTTCAATAGGAAGTTTTCTTGGAGAATATGAAAAAAAGAAAGACTGTTACCCAAGGAAAAGTACAGTTTTGTACCTACCATAAATGTAGATGTTCGAAGATCCACATTGCTGCAGTCCTAACACTTGGGGTAGTCCGCTGTCCCAGTCGGCCCGAATACCAAAGTATATGGCTGACGTCGGTCAAGGCGCATTAGTCTGACGTCAGGACGTCAGGGTACAAATGCGCATGACCGACGTCATATCCTCAGTCTTTTCTTGCCCCAGATGTCAGAAGACCCTAAAAAGATAAGGCCAAAACCAAAAACCACCAAACACTCCTGCACCAAATATATGTACAATATATACAAATTTACAAGAGTATAACCCCACCCACACAACCACCCCTAAACACAGAGGGGAAGGAGGGAGGGTAAATTGGACTGCAGCAATGTGGATCTTCGAACATCTACATTTATGGTAGGTACAAAACTGTACTATGTTCTTCATTCCACATTGCTGCAGTCCTAACACTTGGGTAGAATCCCAAAGCAGAGGTAAGGGAGGCTGGCAAATCACAAAGAAGCAGGAACTGTCAACATGCCTTGCAAAATAGCTGTGGCAAAACCAGCCCTAGATTTAGAGTAGAGAGGAAGGTGGTAATGCTTAGAGAAAGTATGCACTGAACTCCAAGTAGCTGCCTCCAAAATATCCTTAGTTGCCACCCCCCTTAGAAATGCTGTTGAAGTGGCAGTAGCCCTAGTGGAATGAGGCCTAATCCCAGCTGGAATCTCCTTGCCATGATGGGAATAACAAAATGCAATGCAAAACCCAATCCACTTAGAAATAGTTTGTTTTGACACAGGCTTGCCCTGAGAACGCAAAGCAAAAGAAACAAACAACTGCTGAGACTGCCTAAAATCCTTAGTCCTGCTTAAATAATAACGCAACTGCCTGTGTACATCTAAAGTGTGCAAAATCTTTTCCCCTTATTTTGGGGATCTGCATAGAAAGTAGGCAAATGAATAGTTTGGTTTAAAGCCACACTAGAAACCACCTTAGGCATAAAGGAAGGATTAGTACGTAATGATACCCTATCCTTATGGAAAATCAAAAAGGCTCAACCGCCATAAGGGCCTGCAATTCAGAAACCCTTCTTGCAGAAGTAATGGCCAACAAAAGCAGTCTTCCATGACAAGTATTTCAATTCAGCAGTAGCCGCAGGCTCAAAAGGTTGTAGAGTAAGTTTCTCCAACACAAAATTGAGATCCCAAGCAGGAGTAGGAGCTCTACGTGGGGTCTTATATTCTTTGCCCCTCTAAGAAATTGCTTGAACAAAGGATGAGAAAACAATGGTGGGTCACAATCATAGTGAGCTGAAATTGCTGCAGCATGAATCTTAATGGAAGAGAAAGACAAACCTTTGTCCAATAACTCAGTAAGATATTGAAGAGCCACACTCAAATTAGGCTCAGAAACCTCCAAATTCTTTGCTGCACTCCAAAATAAAAATCTCTTCCATTTTTCTGCGTACACTTTCCTTGTACTAGGTCTTCTGGCTTCCATAATCACATTTAAAACTTGTTGAGGAAGTTGAGACCTGCTGTGTTTCAAAATAGAATATGCCAGGCTGTTAGATGAAGAGAGTGAAGCTTGACATTGAGTAGATGACCGTCCCTCTGAGACAACAGGTGTGGAATCAAAGGTAAAGGCCATGGAGGCTTCCTTACCAGACTCCTCAGTAATGGGTACCAGTGTTGCCGAGGCCAATCTGGAGCTATTAAAATCATCCTTGGCTTGTCTTGTCTGACCTTTAGGAGTACCTTTGGGAGAAGAGGCAGAGGTGGAAAGGCATACACATGAAGATTTTTCCAACTGAAAGAAAGAGCATCCACTTTCCAAGCTGTGTGATGAAACCTTTTCGTGCAAAACTTTGGCAGCTGGTGGTTTAGTGGAGAAGCGAACAGATCTATGTCTGGAGTTCCCCATGACACTGTCAATTTCCGAAATACATGAAGATCCAGTTTCCACTCGTGGGGATCCATGATTTGTCTGCTTAACACATCTGCTAAGGAGTTCTGTGCTCCTGGCAGAAACGTTGCCTGAAGAGTTAGTTGCAAGCTGAGCGCAGTCTCCCATAAAATCATTGCTTGCCTGCATAGAGGGTAAGAATGTGTTCCCCCTTGTTTGTTGATGTACCACATGACAGTTGTGTTGTCTGTTAGAATCAACACCTGCCCTGGAAGAAGTAACTCCTTGAAAGCCAGTAATGCAAACTGGACTGCTAACATCTCCTTCATGTTGATATGTAGATGCTGTAGTCTGGCAGGCCACTTGTCTTGTATCCACTTTCCATTCAGATGAGCTCCCAAGCTATGTCTGAGGCATCTGTCGTTAGAATCTGACTCGCCTCTGGCCGGGTCACAGAGAGTCCCTTGTTTAGGTGACATTCCTGAGCCCACCACAAAAATTCCTTTTGAATGCAAGGTATTATTTGAATGACAGTGTCCAAATCCTGGCAGTGCTGTGTCCATACATTTTTGAGATACCATTGCAGCTTCCTCATATGCAGTTTGGCATTGGGAAGCACCAGAATACAAGATGCCATGAACCCTAAGGCTTGAAGGACTGTCCTTGCAGTCAGCCCGGACTGAAGAGATAGTTGATGGAAGTAAAGGGAAAGATTCTTTTGTTTGTCTGGGGTTAAAAAGGCCATCTGGGTTGCTGTATTCAGTCTCACACCCAGAAAGCACATGTCTTGAGAGGGTACTAGACTGGACTTTATTTCGTTCACAGAATACCCCAGGCATCTTAGCACTGCTATCACATATTCCAAATGCTGTAAAAGGTCTTCCTTTTCTTGAGCCAGAATCAGGCAGTCGTCCAAGTAAGGATAGATTTGTATTCCTTTTAGCCTGAAGTAAGCTATCACTGGAGCCAGAACCTTTGTGAATACTCTGGGCGCAGTAGATAAGCCAAAGGGCAATGCAGAGTACTGATAATGGAAATTCCCAGCTCGAAAACGCAGATACTTCCTGCAACTTAGTCTGATAGGTACATGAAGGGTAAGCCTCCTTGAGATCTAAAGTTACCATCCAGTGATCTTTGCCCAGCAGAGGTAAAAGCTGTTGTAACGTCAACATTTTGAACTTGGGAATGTCCAGATAAGTGTTGAGGATAGATAAATCCAAAATTGGTCTCCACGTGTTCCCCTTCTTTGGTACTAGGAACAGGCGAGAATAAAATCCTAGGCCCCTTTCTGGCACAGGAACCGGCTGAATGGCCCCTATTTGGAGTAACAGAGAAATTTGCTTGTGAGCCTCTTTTCTTTGTAGAGGAGGAATGTCTGGCATGCCTTTGAAAGGAGGCAAGGTATGGAAATAAAACCTGTAACCGTGGTGAATGATATCCAATACCCATCTGTCTTGGGTAATTAAACTCCAATTTTCTTTGAAAAGTGCCAGCCTTCCTCCCAAAGGTGCTGCCAGACGAGAAAGCACTGGCAGCTGAAAAGGCAGGTCATTGGGTCTGCTTACGAAAGGACTGACCCCTGCCCTCACCAGAAGACTGAGCAGGTGAACTCCTGTTCTAGGCCTAAAAGAACCTTGAGCTCTGCCCCTACCACGTCTAGACCTACCCCTAGACTGGGAATCATAAGCAGGATATGTCCATCCCTTAGTAGGCCAATTTCTACTAAACTTCGGAGGCTGAACCTGCAAAAAATCTTTAACAGTCTGCATAGACTTAGCCTTGTCCTCCATTTTCTTTAAAACTGCTTCCACAGGCGAACCAAACAACACGTCAGACTGTAACGGAGCATCCAAAATCCTTGTCTTAACATGCTCAGCTAAATTCTGATCCCTCAGCCAGGCGTGCCGTCGAAGAACAGAACCAGTGGCAGCCACCCTCGAAGAGGCCTGCACAGCATCAAAACCACATTGCAAGGAATGCTTACCCACCTGTTCAGACACATGAACTAAATCTTGCAACTCTTTACACTCAATACCTTCCGCCAGAGCATCCACCTTAGACTTCAATTGTGAAAGGAGATAATTCTGATATTTTAACATGTGGAACTGGCAATTCAAAGCCCTCATGGCTAAAGTGGAAGAAGTATACACCTTCTTTCCCCATCTATCCAAAGCCCTTGCCTCTTTATCAGGAGGAACAGGATTTTTAACAACAGAAGCCTTAACACCTTTAGGCCCCTGAGAAACAGTTTCTGGGTCTGCCCTAGGTCTCTTAAAAAGATACTTATGAGCTTCAGGCACCCTATAATACCTATCTGGTTTAACTGGGGCAGGAGGCAAAGAATCAGGGTTCAGGGAAGCCTCTGCAAAAACATCTTCCACCACATCCAGAACAGGAGGTATAGCTAAAGGCCTGTGCTGGGGTAAAAACAAAAATTCCCTAAGCCTCTTCCTGGAATCAGAGAAATCTTGACCTTCCCATTTAAAATGCTCCCTCATGGAATGAAGAGTCTCTGAAAAAGAAAAATCCTCAGGAGGAGAAGCCGAAGGAGTAGAATCATCCACATCAGAATCAGAATAAGGAGGATAATCCTGCAAGTCTTCAGCCGAAGACTCAGAAGCCTCCGAACACTGCTCAAAACTCTCAAGCTCAGGTTCCACCCTAGGCCTCTTATCAGGAGGGGGCATAGAACCTCTAATCATAGTAATCAAATCTTCTGCCATTTTAAGCATATGTTTCTTAGGCAAAGATCCTGAAGAACTAGGAGAGACCCCCACTGAAGTTAAACCTGGCCTGCCTCTCAAAGAAGCCTTGGAAACAGAAGGGGAGGGCCTAACCACCTTAGGAAGAGAGGGGAGAACAGCCACCTGAGAAGCCCCTTCAGCCTGGCCTACCTCCTGAGAGGACACATCTTGTAACAGTAAAGTCTCTCCCTGAGACTCCAAAGAAACTTCTGGCAGAACCTCCGGCTCCACTGAGCCTTCTATAGAACCGACGTCCGGGACTGACGGTTCTTCCAACCTAGACTTTGCTGCTTTGTCCTTGCGCTTTTTGGATGAAGCGGGCGTCGGAGCATCCGACGGCATTTTATAATTACAACGCTTCCCAAAAACTAACCTGGCACAGTCTAACCTTCTCTTAATAGTGCGTTTGTTAAATCTAGCACAAGAGCGACATCCAACAACGTCGTGCTCAGGCCCTAAACAAGGTATACACAAGGTATGGTAATCCCTATGAGGTATCTGTTTCCCACAAGAAATACAGTTATTTACTTTTTCTGACATCCGGTTAAATACTGAGGCAAGAAAAAAACAAAATATTCCCCAACGGGGTACTTAGCCAACTTTGATTCGGTCTGAAACTCCGACTTCAGAAAATTTCAGAACGCCAACCTGCACTCGCAAAACTGCTTCTGCATCGGACCATGCGGCAAAAAAGACTGAGGATATGACGTCGGTCATGCGCATTTGTACCCTGACGTCCTGACGTCAGACTAATGCGCCTTGACCGACGTCAGCCATATACTTTGGTATTCGGGCCGACTGGGACAGCGGACTACCCCAAGTGTTAGGACTGCAGCAATGTGGAATGAAGAACATCCTTATGTGATAAAAGCATTTAACAGGAAAACAAAACAGAAGATTCTTGCATAATTTTGAACAGAGGTAGAAACAGAGACTTTGAAAGAACATTTGAAAGCTTTATGTAATGAAGTAGTGGACATTGCAAAAGTTTATGACAAAAGGGGCTTATGAACTGTTGGCTGAGATTGTAATATTGTGTTAAAAATAGAAAAAAATATATACACATATACCAAGCATGATAAATGTGGAGGGGAATAGGGGTGTTGTAAAATACTGGGGACAACCCAAAACGTGTGTCTGCACGTGCGTGTGCGTGTGTGGAAAAGGATATTTGATAAGTAACTGTGTCAACAAATGTTATATTTGTCAGGAAATGGGACATAATGCAAAAAATGTGAATTGAAATGTTATAAATGTAACAAAACTGGACATTTATGGATGGACTGCAAACATGAAAATAACAGTAAAAAAGAAAGAGAAGAAAATGAACACAGAGAACAAATTTTAGAAGTAAGTAGAAGAAAAAAAATTGCATGAGAAGAAGTAATAAAGAGGACATAGAAAAATGTTCTGAAATAAGTGATGAAGACATAAACTGGGAGGTAGTAAAAGGAAAAAATAATTATATTGCTAAAAAGGTAAACTACAGAAAACATGGTTGAAAAATAATATATACAGTTAACGTTTGGGTCTTGTAGTATTTAAGATGTTTGACTTGCAGACACAAGGTACAGAGTTTGATTCTCACCTTTGGGAAGGAAATTGGTTAGGCTTAGAATGGTCTATTAAGGAAGCTAGCCCAGCAAATAGCTATGAATTTATGAAACCATGAATCTAAAGAGAAGAGAAAATGAAAATTTTAGAGTGCATTCTGTAAATGTGAGTAGTATTAAGAATATATTAAGAAGAATAAGAATTTTGGAGTGATGCAATACATGTGATGTAGATATAATTATACTAGAAGAGAAAACACAAGATTTTTAACAAATGAAAGATTATAAACAAAAAAGCTATGTATAGGAAAGATAATCTGGAATCTTGGAAATGAGAGATGTTCTGGAATAGCTGTGTTCTGTAAAATACAGTAAAGATATTAGATGTAATTTTAGCAGAAATGGGAAGATTAACTGTTGTAGATTTAAAATGGAAAGAACAAGTCTATATAATTATAACACTGTATGCTTATACAACTGTAAAGAAAGGGAAAGCTCATTTCATCAAACATTGGACTATGTAATGATAAATGTGAATATTATAATGAGACTTTAATTATGATTTTAGAGGCAAGCGTAAAAAGAAAGGAAATTATATAAGTAAGTTAAAACTTTGGAAAAAAATTAATGGACTTACAAAAGAGGTACATATAGAACTGCAATAGATTATTTTATAGTATCAGCAGGATTAGTTATAGGAAAAGGGGAGATAGTTGAAACAGGATTTTCTGATCATCTTGCAATACTGCTAGAGATAAAGAAAACAAGGAATATATAAAAATAGAGGAATAAAAAGGATAAATGAGAAAGCATGGAATGAAGAAGAAAAGAGATTAGTAATATAGTTATGGAAAGATCATATAATTATGAGAACATTTTATAAAAATTGGTCTGAAAAAAATTATATACAACACCACTAAACCAAAAGGTAAGAGTCAACAGGAACAGTAACAGCAATAATCCAAACACAATTTTATTTAGCGCTTTCGTCTTGTCAGTACTAGACTTCCTCAGAATAAAATAATCAAGAATACACAACAATTTAAATAGCCAACCCCTCTTCTCATTGGCTAGCCAATTTATTCTGAGGAAGTCTAGTATTGACAAGACAAAAGCGCTAAATAAAATCATATAAAAATTGGTCTGAATGGTGGGTGATAGTTAAGGAAAAATATAAAAATGTTTTTTACAGTGGCAATATGATGTGAGAAAAGTAGAGAAAGAAAAATATAAAAGAACATATATAGAACATAATGATAGAAAGTGCTTTGGCAAAGAAAAATAATTATATGAAAGAAATAGTGTCATACAATATGTACAAGAAATGTTTAAGGAAAAAAAGAAGGTGATGAAAAAAGTAGAAAGTAAAAACTTAACAGAAAAAGAATAGTTGGAAAAGGAGATTTCTTTAAATGAGCTAGATAAAGTATTAGGACAAGTAAATATAGATGTGGCTGCAGGGCCCGATGGAATAGGGTATGAAATGTATAAGAATTTAAGGGATTGGCTAAACATGTATATATTTTTAAAGATTTTTAATGAATGGTTAAATGAAGGATTTATGTATAAAAATTATGTAGCAGAATACTTAAGCACATGTGGAAGAATGAAGATAGAAGAGAATTAAAAAACTGGAGACCAGTAGTATTGAATAATAATGATTATAAGATCTTTATGAAAATAATACAAAGGAGACTTGAAACTAAAATGGGAAATATGAACGATTCGATTTCTCAGTTAGAGCATCTTCTGTGTGGCGACATGCGTGAATGGGCGTTCCTTCGTTGAAGGTTGTGCATTAGGCCCGGCAAGCCAGTACGTAAAAATCTACTGCCAATCATTAGCAGACCGGAGTTCCGCTGTGGCGACCCTTAACTGGGAAAATCCGAAAGAAAGAAAGCATATATAATATGTTAGAAAGTATGAATGATGATATGAACAGAAAAAAAGCAAAAATCACAATAGGAGACCTTAATAAGGCATTTGACAAAATTGGACATGAAATCTTATGGGTAATAATGAAAGAATATAAGTGAGAAAGTTAGGAAATAATGTATGTCAGCATATAGCAATAATAAAGTAAAAATGCTTGTAAATGGCTGGTTAAGTCAAGATGTACGTATGAAGAGTGTAGTAAGACAGAGATGTCCATTGAGTTGTATACTCTCCATTAGTTATGAATGTGATAGTATGTGAAATAAATTACAAAATGGAGGAGGAAGGGTATATAACACCTGAAGGGTTAAGAATTACTGTTCTGTTAACATACGCAGATGACATTATAATAATTGTAAAAAAAACTCTGGATAAAAAAGTAATGCTGTTGTTGTGTCTTTCGGCTTTTCCCGGTTAGGGGTCACCACAGTGGAACTCTGGTCCACTAATGATTGGCAGTAGATTTTTACGTGCTGGTTTGCCAGCCCTAACGCACAACCTTCAATGAAGGAACACCCATTCACACATGTCGCCACACAGAAGACGCTCTAACTGAGAATCGAATGGGCAACGTCTAACTGTGAGGCGACAACGCTACCGCAGCACCACCACTGCAGTAACCTGGATAAAAAAGTAATAATTTACATAAATGAGTGTTTAGAGATGATAGGGATAAAATACAGAGAAAATAAAGGTTTAGGTTATTAGTAAAGATCGGGTGTATATTTTATAATGAATGAAAATTCTGTGTTAGGTATAACATTTGGGAATAAAGATGTGAGTAGAATTCATTGGAAAAAAAAACAGCAGAAGAAATAAAGCAAACGTCTTTTCTGGAGAACATATAAATTACCATTCAGAAAAAAAGGCTTATTTGATTAATACAGCACTGATGGGAAAAACAGCATACTTAGCAAGTGTATTTATGTTGCTGACAGTATTTGAAAAATAATTATTGCAGATAATTTCTTTTCATTTATATAAGGTTCTAAATTAAACCCAGTAAAAAGAAGAGTTTTATATGTAAATGAAGAAGGAGGCTTAGGGTTACTTAACCTATGGCATAAGCTGCTTCATTAAATTTGTACAAACTGTTAAAGTGGATAAGTAAAAATGAGAGATTAGTAGCAATACTGTATAAATATAAGTATGATAAATTTTGGAGTATGGTAAAAAGAGTAATAGAGTGCATAAATGAAGAACTAAAATGTTACCAAGAAAAATATTTTTCTGGAAAATAAAAATTGATAATACAAAAAAAATACAAAAGTATGGTATAAGAATGTAATGATAAAACATTACTATGTAAAACCATGGGAAAATCTAACGAATGAAAAAAATTAAAGCTATAAAAATAAGAAGCAAATGGTGAGAAAGTAGAATGTCCATTTTTTTTGGTGACTGGTAACAGATGAATTGTAAGTAAAAGGAAATATGCCATACAAAAAGAAAAGTGATAGAATATGTTTACATTGTTAAGAAGAAGAAACTATGGAACATGCGTTTTTGAAATGTAAGAGTAATTATGTGAAAAACTATGCAAGGAAGATTTTTTTTGAAGATATAAAAGAAGTGGATATGATTAAATGTGGATATTATAAGAATATAACTAAATAATATGTTAAAAGAATAGATAAAAACTTATGTTATATGGGTTATATGGAATGAAAGAATAAATGAAATTATGTTTAATAGTTAATGGATTTTAGCAATAGTATTAAGTAAAATCAGATGATTATGGAAAAAGGAGTGAGGCTCTAATAAGGATGAAAATTTACAATGATTGTATAGGAAGTTATGAATATGTGTAAAAGGATTTTTATATTTTCATATTCTGCTTATATATTATACTATCTATAATATATATATATATATATATATATATATATATAATAATTTTATATTATGCTTCTGCTAACAACCTGCCTCCCTATTTCCTACAAATTGCTGCTGAATCCCTTGCCTTCCCTGTATCAATCCTAATAAATCACTCCATCTCAAAATCTAAGGTCTCATCTATCTGGAAAGAATTCTACACCATACCCATTCACAAAGGAGGTAACTCCACTGACATTACAAACTTCAGACCCATCACGATCCTCAAACCACTCTCAAAAATACTGGAAAAATGCATACACAAGCAAATCATTAAATAGCTAATACAGGAAAACTTGCTCACTCCTACACAGCATGGCTTTCACCCTAAACATAGCACTACAACTGCCCTTATATCCTTCATTAATACTGTTTCTCTAGAGTGAGGCAATAATAAGTTGGTCTCCTGCCTATTCCTTGACCTTTCAAAAGCCTTTGATACTGTCTCTCACTCTCTTCTGCTGAACAAACTGACTAACCTAAACGTCTCTGCCTCTACTACTACCTGGTTTTCCAGCTATCTCACTGACCATCTACAGTCAGTCAAATGGCTGTCAGCTCTGTCCCCTCCTCTTCCTGTCAAAATGGGAGTCCCCCAAGGATCTGTCCCTGGCCCATTACTATTAAATGTATTCATTAATCTACTCTGCACCTCCTGTTCACAGTCATCCCTTGTACAATACTCATCACCATCACAGATGCTCCCTCTGACCTTATCTCTGCAACTCAAGCATCTTGTAACTCAGTTGAATCCTGGCTCTGTAACAACCAGCTAATTCTTAACTCTAAAAAGACAAAACTCTTACTATTTCTCCCAAAGAACTTCACCCACCTTAAATCTACATTTTCTGTACTGTCCCTCAATAACACCCCCATTAATGTTGAACCCGGTACAAAACTATTAGGAGTAACGATAGATGACCAACTCAAGTTTGATCTACATGTAAACAACTGCATCAAAAAGACACACCAAAAACTTGGCCTTCTTTATCAAAACAAAAAGTTTCTAACTAACAAAGCAAAAATAACCCTCTCTCATGCATAACTCCTACCTAGCCTTCCATATAGCTGCCAAATTCTTACCAATCTTAACTCTACACTACTAACTAAACTAGAGTCTACCTACAACAACGTTGCCAGATTCACTGCTCACCAAACTTTCAAATTGCATCACTGTCTTTCACTAAGATACCTAAACTGGCTGAAATTACCTCAGCAGCTTCTACTCTCTCAACTACAAACAATTCAGTCTATACTATACCTGAAATCCTTCTGCCCTAGCCTATCTCCCCTCTTCTCTCAATATTCCCCTACTAGATCCCTACGTAGCTGTGACCTTAACCTACTACAAATATACAAACCTAAGACTAAAATCAGCCTCAACCTCTATAGCTACAATCCTGCCATATCATGGAACAAATTTCCACTAGAAATCAGGGCCCTCAGACATCTAAATCAATTCAAAGCTGCCACTAGATAGTACCTCCAAACTCACTGGTCCTGCCACTACACTCATCCTCCCTGATCTAGCCCATTAATTCATATGTAATCACCAAAAATTCAAACCTTTTTAGCTTGTAAACCTCTTCAAAGTGTCACTCTTATCTCCATTTCTAATGTCACATATCTCATGAAATAACTACATATGCTATGAACTATTTTCACTGTTTATTTGAAAATGTTTGTATCAAATAATTTCTCTTATGTATGCTTATGTTTCTTCCCCACTATTATTTTTCTGATAAAATGTATTTCATTGTTTGTATACAATGTAACCTACTGACACTGTTAGCACTATAACTGTGGTGCTTTTCTCCCCAGGCCTCTGCGGAAAAGGGGCTACTTAGCTCAGTCGGAATAACCCTGTCAAGAAATGTAAAATAAATAAATATTTATATATTTGTGCATATGTAGATATTGGTAAATATTTTGTAAGTAAGAATTATGTTTATATATGAATAAAGGACCCTATTGTTTTCGATAGGTGTTGTGGGATCTTTTACATCCACCTAAACTACCACCAAGTCAGGCATATGAGGCATTAGTTTAACATCTCATCCAAAAGGCAACACACTCAGGAGTGCAGCACCCCCTTATCTCGCAATGCAGTGTCAGCAATCCATCTATCTGGTATGAGAGTAGAGCCCACAGCCTTGTGTGCTAAAGTTAAGTGTGCTGCCTGTTATGCTATTGGCATTGCTTGAATTTATAACAATTCAACTAAAAAGGAAAACACTGACTCTTGTCAGGGCATGGAACCTAGCCCCCCACCCTCCCAAGCATGTGTACACACACACACACACACACACACACACACACACACACACACACACACACACACACACACTGCTATTGAGCAAACAAGGTGTTTGGACAGTTACTTACTGGATTGTCTCCAATAGCAGTTTACCCTTTCAATTAGGAAACTGCCATGATGGTGATTTATTTTGTTTTGAATGACTGCTGATATGGAACTGGTTATGTGGCAGCTTGAAGTCAGTTTAACTCTTTGGAAAAGTAGTTTATATTTTCCACCAGTGTTCATAATGTTGTGTAATTTATATTGTCCACTGGTATATATAATGTATGTTTAGTGTTAAAAAAAAGTTTGAATAAATATGCATTTTTCGAACTGTATGGTGCTCTTCTTAGTCAATATTGCCATACTGATTCTTCGGTCTTCCTGCCATGCAGAAGCCCATGACCGGCCCGATTTCCAGTATTTACATCATCCCCAGCTGATGGATATCGGTGTATAAGAAGATCATCCATCGATGTGGTCCAATGTGCTTCAGAGTATATACAGTACACTAACAGTCCATCAATCTGCTTGTTTTATCCAGAGTTTCTTCTCTGTCCTCCGGTCATATAAGTACACCACTGGGGGTTTTCCTCTTCTAATTTAATGCTGTAACAGCCCTCTGGTCTGGTGACTTCTAGGCCGAAACCCTCTGGCAATGCCATAGTTCTAGGCTGCCACTTACTTCCACAACAATATCGGTTGTGTCTGAAGAAAGTCTGCAGGCCACAGCTTCTGACATTCATATTGCAGGTTCTGAGGGAGACATCTTATCTTCCTCAGCCTTGAAAACCTAGACTGACATCATGGTTGACTGATCACATCCTCTTGTTACATTGACAAAATGGATGCTTAAACCAAAAAGAACCATCAAACTTCCTCTTCCATCTCTTTGGTTCTCTGTAATTTCAAGTCAAATTGGAGCCCAAGACCTCTTGAAGATCTCCCAGAAGTTCATGGCCTTCATGAAATCCAGGGAACCCAGCCATACCCAGACCACTACTCCTGAAGCCTCCCCTTACAAGAGGCCTAGGAAGGTGGCTTTTCAAGAAGACCCACAGTCCTCATACTCTTGAGGATGAAGAAAATTATCCTTTTCTTAGCAACTTCTAACCCAACCTTATCCTGACTCAGACTCTGATGATACTCTGTCATCTATGTCACCACCAGATCATAGGAGGTTACTAGGCTATTGGCCCAGAGGCCCTTATAAGCCTAGCCAAGGGTTTAGCTGCTGTTTAGACAAATCAGCACCCGATGCCCCTGTCCAGCAGGGACACGGGTGGAATCCCAGGGATGTATTTTTTATTTCCCATCCAGTTATCCAGGTTGCACTTAAAAAGGGGTAAAGAGGTACTCTGCTTGACATGGAGAGGAGTCTCTTCCACAAATGGAGGAATCTTTGGGACACAAATCTGTCCTGCCAACAAGTCCTGTTGATGTCACAGACCAGGTTGAGGCCACGTGAGTGGGTTACTCGAGTGGAGCTTGACTTGCAGATATGCAGCAGTCCCATCAAGGCAGGGTCCAAGATTGCCTTGTATGCCAGACAGAGGTAACCTCTGAGGAGTCTTTATGAAACTGAGCAGAGGGATAGGGCTTTCAGCCTATCTGTGTATGGTAGTCTTTTGAGGCCCTAGAGTCTCCTGGTGAACATCTGTGGTCTGTCCAGCTGCTGCATGTGCTATGCAAGTTACATGCCAAATGGCATTGTACTCAATAATGGGCCTTATAAGGGAAGAATACAGGGATATTATGACCTCCTTGTCCTTGGATGAGGTACCCTTACTTATGGGTGGGCCATGTAGAAAGCTTTCCGTACAATGGAAGCAACATGGTGGTCAAAACTTAGGTTGCTGTCAATCTGGGTGCCCAAATCCCTCATGACTTATTGCATGTTTAGGGCGTTGTTATTAATGTGGTAATCTGTGGGGACATCACTCTTCCCTTTAATGTGGTAATCTGTGGGGACATCACTCTCCCCAAAGGGGATGATGCATTTTTTGGTATTCAGCTTGATGCCAAGTTTATGGCACCAGTCATTTGTTTGGGGGAAACCTCTCTTTCGGGGATACCCTTCATAAAATGAACTGGGATTTTAATTGGGAAAGCAAACAACTCTCTCAGGCTCAGACTCCCTCTACGTTATTACTGAGTTTACCTTCACCTCGACCACTAGCTATCACCCAGTATATGTGGTGCTTGATGATGTTTCTGAAGACATCTCTTTACATCCAGATTCCCTGCCACATGCTCTCAGAAAGCCTGACCAGTTTTACTGAGTGCTTGACTCATACAAGCACCTTTACAAAAGCCCTAAAGCAGATCCATCAGTAGTTTATACTTAATCCACTAAAGGGAGGCCAAAGGCTGCAACTAAACATTCTCTGCCTGCCTAATGACAGTGAAAGTAGACCTATAGACAAATTTGTCAAGCAGGCATATACCTCATCTACTCTTTCCAAGAGGGCACTTAATTGCTAATTCCGCAAGCTGAAACACTTAGAATCTCGTCAGGATTAAAAGCATTGCTAAGGCAGAAACTGTTATTGACAAAGCCTTGTATAAAGTAAATCAGGAGACAGAGCAGCCTTACAGGTTTGCAGACACCTCCATAAAATGTGGGTCTGATGCACTAGCTGCATCATGTAGAGCAGCTGCTACTGGCTCAGTCATTCGCAGGCCTGCATGGCTCAGGCTCAGCCACTCTCAGACCAGGTCAAGGCAGAGGTGCTGGATGACCCTCTAGTCAAGGAGTTCCTATTCAGACCTCCAGCTGGAAAGGTGTTTGACAAGCTGGACCAAAAAGGAAAACAAACCATTGAAAAAGTTACCTGTTACCTACACCTAGGTATAATAGGAACTACCCTTACATGCTGTAGATTCCCCACCCCTAGACAAGACATAGGGAGTTCCCCTCATGCTAAGAAAGCCATACAAACCAGAAAACAACTGGAACAAACATAGAGACCAGGAAGCTCCAAAGATCCGACCCAGCACAGAGACCAGCTGTGACTATCCTCAGCCCCCGACTCCTCTTCCCCTACACACTCCTTACCCTCTGGCAGGAAGATTCTCCTTCTCCTTACACGAAAGGAAAAACATTACCAAGACCAGTAAGTCCTTCAAATCTTGAAAACGGTCTTACTCCATTCAGCTCAGAGAAATCACCCCCCCCCCCCGGCATTCCAAAACCAAAATAGTCTATTACTACCTATTCTTGTAGACTTGCTACAGCAAGGATCCATTTAGCCTGTTTTAGGTCGGGAACAAAAAGGTTTTTATTCAAGAATTTTTCTAGTCCCATGAAAAGAAGGCACCTGAAGTTCTACATTGGGTCTGCCAAGGCTAAACATAATTATTTATGTTCCAAAATTCAAAATACTTATCTTACAAAAATTCCTCCCCATGATCTTCCAGGATGCATAAATGGTTACTCTAGATCTAAAGGATGCTTGCCTTCATGTGCCTATTGCACACTACCAGCATAAATATATGCGATTTGTAGCAACAGGCTAGCAGTACTACTTCTGCGCTTTTCCGTTTGGTTTGTCTACTGCTCCAGGAGTTTTCATCAAGTTTTTAGCTCGACTTATATCCCATTGCCAAACCCTGCCTCATGCAGGAAAAATCTACCGAACAGACTCCTAAATGTTTTACAGGTCACAATGGACTGCTTCCAGAAGGTAGGTCTCACTCTGAACCTCTGCAAATCTCAAACTTTTCTACAGGCAAAGATTTCCTTCTTGGATCCCTCATAGACTCTGCAGCAAAAAGCCTTCCTTTTACAGGAAAATGCATCTTTCTTGACAAACTACCTTTCTAGCTTTCTGCAGATCTCAGCAAGAGAGTTTTTCAGGATCTTGGGGTACAAGACTTCTTGCATTCTCATGATCCCCCTTGCAAAACTACACGAGGAAGCTGCAATGGTTCCTAAAAAAACTCATGGGAACAGCATTCTCAGCGCCTGGAAACACTCCTGCCATGACTAAAAAAGAAGCAGCTATGGTGGAAAAACACCATTTTGCAGAATCCACGAGCACACTTTACTCTGTCAGAGGCAGACAAGACCATCAATACAGACAGCTCAAACATAGCCCGGGGGAGAGTCACCTTGGGTCCATGAAGGTGCAGGGCATCTGAACCACAGAACAGAGAAAACTACATATGAACCTAAAAGCTGCTAGGTATCTACTTAGTAATGAGAGCCTTTCAGTGGAGCCTAACACCAGGAGCTATACAGATTTGGTCAGACACCACAGTCATGTGCTGCATAAACAAGGACCTCCCTTTCCTGCCCCTGGTACTGTCTTGTTATGAAGATCTGGCTGTTAGCGTAAGACCTGAAACTGACTCTTATAGCATCCTATATTCTGGGACAGAAAAATATCCTGTCAGACTCCTTAAGCAGGGATTTTCTGGACCCCAGCAAATGGATGCTGAAGAGAAAGACTCTTCTGGACTTAACCTTACAGTGGGGAATTCCCATCAACATTTCTTTTTGCCTCACCAAAACAGACAACTTCAGAGGTTCGGCTCCAGAACCCATCAGGCAGGGACATGAAAAATAGACCTGTTCTTGTTCAAATGGACAACCTGTGTCTGTATTCCTTTCTACCCTTACCCCTGATCCCCGGGGAACTGATAAAGATCAGAACAGACAGCCCAACCATTCATGATTCTCATTAATCCAATCTGGCCAAGACAACAGTGTTTTTTTTTCCTTTTGACCCACAGTGAAGGGAGGAGATAGACATCCTTAGCCAGGTCAAGCTCTCAGTATTCAGTCCTTACCTAGCCCCACTCAAACTGACAACCTGGAGGACTGGGTTTTAACACCAAAAAATGTCAACTACTCCTCTGAGGTGCTAACCATCCTTAAGGAGGTAAGGAAACCCACCACCAGAAAATCATACCTAGAAAAATGGAAAACTTTCTCCATCTGGTGCCATAGCAAGAACACAGTCATCCTTAGGCAAACATCAGTTCAGTCCTGTGTTACATTGTGGATCTGTTCAGCTAGGGCTTGCCTTATTCTAGCATTAAGGTTCATGCTTGTGCCATCTCAGCTTGCCTACCACATTCCCCTCCCATTTACTCTCACCCCCATCTGAAGCTATTTCTAAAAGGGGTCATTCACTTGTGGCCACCCAGAAAGAGCCCAGTTCCTACTTGGGATCTCAATTACATACTAGAAAAACACCCTGCCTCCCTTTGAACCAGCAGCACCTGCCCCATTAAAATGCTCACTTGAAAGACCACTTTATTATTTGCTATCACTTCTGTAAAGAGGGTATCTGAGCATCAAACCCTTATGTGCAAAGAGCCTTTCACAGTCCTTCACAGCTATCGGTAACCCTTAAAACTAATCCATCTTTCATACCTAAGGTAGTATCAGAACTTTCTTTAAGCTAGGCTATCCACCAGCCAGTTTTATTCCAAACCCTCAGAAAAAAGTCGAGCAAATCTTTCATTCCTTAGATGTACATAGACAAATCAGGTACTACTTAGGATAAAAACCCCAAATGGAGTAGAACAACTGTCAGTTACTTTTGCAGAGGGAAAGAGGGCAAACCAGTCTCCAAACAAAACATATCCAAATGGATAGTCAATTGACTGCTGAAACTCATCTAAATCCATAAGGAAGCTACCACTGCCTTCCTCAAAGCTGCTACCTGGAACTCAGTGCACATCTTTAAAAAACACTACCATTTAGGCATCGCCTCTACACATAATGCAGGGTTTGCTACAGCCATCCTTCAAAACCTTATCTTCTAACGGCCAACAGCATCTCCTACCACCCTTCCACTCGCTTTGGGAGTCCTCCCAAGAATTAGTACTGCAACATTGACTATGAAGAACATAGTACTGTTGTGTTCCACCATAATTGTAGATGTTTGAGTAGATCAGTGTTGCTGTACAAGCTCCCACTCCTCCAACCCCTCTCTTTTCCTTGCTGGGTGTAGGGGTGAGAGGAGATTCTTGCAGATGGATCCATCATCCCCTCTTCCCCTTAGTTGTGTATTACTAAATATAACTAACTCACAACACACTAAAAATAAAAACTGATGTCATGGTTACCTGATGTGTAGAAAATAAAAAAAAAACTTTAATCCACTAAGCATTTTTGTCCCCTTACAAAGTTGGGACTTCATCAGAGTTCTACACATTTGGTAACCGTGACTTCATGTTTTATTTTTAAGTTATCTATTAATGCTGTAGCTAACCAAGACATCTGAGGAGGTTGTACTGTCCTCAGGCATCAGACTGCTTGCACACTGCTTAGAATGACATGAAGATGGCGTTGACAGATGATTACATTATACCCCAATATGCAGACATCAGTCCTTGGACATCCATCAGCTAAGGGTGATGTAAAGATTCTGGAAATAGGGACAGCCAGGGGCTTCTACATGGCAGGAAGACCCAAGAATCAGTATTGCAAAAATGATCTACTCGAACATGTGCAGTTATGGTAAGAGTGACACAACTGTCCTTTTATGTGTGTTTTGACCATTTAGGTTTGTAATGCTTCATTTAATTTTATCAGTGGGTGCTTTCTAGCATTGTAGACCTCCCTTGATGGGTCCAGTGGTTGAATTCATTGACTCCACCAATCAATGTTTGGCATCTGTTTTTTTTTCTAGAAATTCCTACACTCAGTATTGGATATCTTACCATGACAGTGTTCATCTTGTTTTTTTTTTTTTTTTTTTTTTGTGAACCTTTGACTACTGAAACTCATCTAAATCCTTTATTGGATGGCAGGGAATATCTCTTCATAGGATTGGTGGGGGAGACCCTCTTGATACTTGATTGTGTAAGCTGCCTTCAATTTTTAGCTGGGATTTCATCCAGAGGACTTAAATGGACTTAGTCCTCTCAAAGGTAATTCTGCATTTTGCATGGTCTTCCATGTTTTTTAACAGAAATGGAGAATGTCCCCAAGTAGTAGGAAGATGGTTCTGTTCTTGTATGAAATTCTACCAGCTTACAAAAGGACTGTGATAGATATGCCCCTGGCCCTCACCCATTGGAGTTCATCCTGGGATGTTGTTCCATCTATCCCCTGAATGATCAGCCTATTACTAGCTTCATACATGATCTGAAGAAAGTGGCCCTTTGAGACACTTGGATTTGGATCACTGGGCTCATAGTCTAGGCTTTATTTCCAAGGGCATCCTCCATGCCCAGCAGGGTTAGTTTGTCTTTGCTGAGGAGAAGCCTTTGGGTGAACTTATCTCATTGTGTCCTACATAAGTATGCTCATCTAAAGCACTGAGTTGCATTGCTTCCTGTAAGAGCATACTCGTCAATAAGTCTTACGTTCCCCATAGTCTTGGGGTGATCTGGCTCCTCAGCAACTTTTCTGCTGCATAAAAATAATAGTAGACAACATACACACCTCAGGAGGAACTTAACGTATCTTTTTGTGATTTGTGTGCCTACTATTTAAAAAAGAAGGTGTTTCATTGAAAAAATAAAAATTGCATAGAAAGTCCCTACCTTATCTGTCTGTCGTTGCCATATTAAATAAAAACCAGCCTCATCCCATATTTGGTTAGAAGCTGCTATGTGGTGTCCGTAGCAGTTGCAATTACACTTTTATTCTTTTTATTAGTGTCTGTAAGCACTCTTATTAAAATAAAGACTTTGATTATATTGGTGTTTATTGCTACCGTTTCTCTGCATTCATTTCTATGCCAGTGCAAGGCTTTGACTGTGCAGGAGTTGTATGGTTTCCTACAGCCAATCTGAACTTTCTATCTATGACCCAGCAGGTAAATAAAACAGGTTTTTACATGTTGGCCCCTCTCATAGTTTTGTGTTGTCTATGTTTTCATAGCATGGCGTGGCCCAGTACCTTTACCACAGACACCCAGTTGTTTAGGTCATTTAATGTTACACCTAGTCCTAGATTTCATTTTATGAAAAGGAGCATTTTGAAACAGAATGCCATAGATCATGTTCTGTAACAGCTTGGGCAAAAGGCAGGAAGAATACAAAGATATGATAAATATGGAAGAAATGTGCTATTTATGCAAATTATAAGGCTGCTGAAAATATCAAATAGTGCATCATAGAGTTATGTTGTATTACAAATCATTTATTCAGGTATTTTGCAGTCCTTGCAGAGTTTCTCAGAAAATGAGTATATCTCGGAAGATATTTTCCATAAATGTTTTAGCAACATGTGTTTATATTGTTATTATTGCAGCTGTTTCAGCAGAAATAAAAACAATCAGTAATGCAGTAGTGAAAAATAACAGCCAACATAAGTGGCGATTTTCAACACATCACTTATTCCGGTTGTTCACTACTGCATTGCTGATATTGACTGTTTATTTTAATTGTGGTGTTTTGTGCAATAGTGAGAACTGGAAGATTCAAAGCATTGGTTTGAAGGATTTGGGTGAAGCTATTTCATCAGCTCAAGATTACAGTCTGCTTCTATTTAATGATGGTAATGTTCCTGTGTTTACCTCTGGGGAATTTTACAAGCTTCCCAATCCCATTGATAAATGATGAGGCTGCCCACTGTAAAAAATAGTTCTGCAAAAAATTAAATTCAGAGTGCTATTTTGCCATACTTAGGTTTCCATATTGTTTATGCAACACTATATATATATATATATATATATATATATATATATATATATATATATATACACATACATATGTGGATGTGTGTGTGTGCGTGTGTATATATATATATATATATATATATATATATATATATATATATATATATGTGTGTGTGTGTACATATATATATATATATATATATATATGTGTGTGTGTATATATATATATATATATATATATATATATATATATATATATATACACACACACACACACACACACACATCATAACCTCTATGTACAAAATTAGATACCATTGTATTTAATTGCTGATCCATTTTTATATCTGAGGTATTCATCTTTGCAGCTCTCAGCATCTGATTCCTTGTAACATTATTAAAAGTAACGTGAGGATGCACACTGCTCCTATGTAAATATGCAATTCTTTTAACTGGCTTCTTATAAAGTGTTGTCTCAGTGTTATCCATTTTTAAAAATAACATCTAAAAAGTCTATCTTGTAAATAGTCAAGACATTGTAATTAAAAACTCCAACAAGGGTGGGGGATAGTCATTTTAGGTACATCACTTTACATTAATTCTGTGGAGCAAATGTTAACTAGTGACGATTACATCATATTAACTAGACATGAATGTAATATTATCATTAATGATATTTTGAAAAAAATTACATGAGATGCATACAAAGGATATAATAAATAAAGAATTATTAAATTATTTAATTACTGATTCCCGAGGACATCCTTCATTTACGGGATCCCTAAATTACATAAATAAACTACAGACCCACTGATGAAACCTATTGTCTCTGCTAGGAGCCATATGTAAATTTCTTGAAACAGATAAGAACAGACTTTGATCATGCTGGTACAGTTGTTAAGGGCACCACTCATTTGTTTATGTCAATTATATGTGTGGTCACAGAATAATAATTTCAGTCAATGTCACTTTGCAACATTAGACGTCAACTCTTTATTTACTGTAATACCCAATGGTATTGGTATCCATTTTGTTAAAGAATTCTTGCTCAGATTTACTGAATATACACAAGTTTACATAAATACTTTGTCAACTTTTGATACTTGTCCAGTTAAATAATGTTTTCTTGTTTCAACGTAAATTATATAAACAGGTTTGAAGTGTAGCAATGGGTACACCCATCACTAACACCTATGCAAACATCATTATGTACATTTGGGAGTATAAATTTGTTCTGTCACCTGAAAATCCATTTTTAAATAATGTTGTCTTTTATCTGCGTTTTGTAGATGGTCTTTTTTGTATGGTGTGGTGACGCCGATATGTTTGATATGTTTTATAATTATGTCTCCAATACATTAGACTTTTTAAAGTTTAACAAATATTTTCTTTAAATAAGATAGACTTTTTAGATGTCATTATTTTGAAAAATGAGATGGGAAACATTGAGGCAATGCTTTATAAGAAACCAGTTAAAAGAAATACATATTTACATAGGAGTGGTATGCACCCTCGCTTTACTTTTAATAATGTTATAAGGAATTCGATGCTGAGAGCTGCAAAGATGAATACCTCAGATATAAAAATGGATCAGCAATTAAATAAAATGGCCTCTAATTTTGTACACAGAGGTTATGATGCTTGTAATGTTAATGCTATCCATAGAGAACTTAAACAGTTACATAACACTTTAGCTTAATCTATGTTTTCAGCTGAAGTTATAAAAGAAACAGATTATATATCAGATATTTGAGCACCAAGGTGTCTCTTAACTTTTAACAAGAATACCACAACAGTTAAACAGATTATAAATAAATAATGGCATATTGTATCTGGTATTACTGAATTAAGTTCTGTTATTTCTTCATGACCATATTCATAAAAAGAGTGCTAATTTGAAACATCTGTTATGTTATAAAGGACAACCACCAACTGCTGTGTCATTTAAAACAGCAAAATAAGGTACATTCAAATGTGGTAGATGTGTATATTTATTTATTTGACATTTATGTACCGGGAAAGTCCGACTGGACATTTACCCATTTTCAGCAGAGGCCCAGGGAGAAAAACTCCAGCAGTACAATAACAAGATTATAAATTTGCAGAAATTACAGAGAGAATGACAGTATCAAGGAGTACAATTTGTGTCTACCTATAAAATAAACAATAATGTTCGTACACACTATATTACTGGTGCTGCTGGCAGGTCTGAATCCGGATCACCTTCAGATGCCCGAAACGCCAAACCGCCGACACACAAATCACCGACACCAAAAGACCGACAACAAAAAATACCGACAACGCAAAACACCGAATACCATTACACCAACACACTACACGTAAACAACACAGTACACTACAAAACATATCCACTATCCCTAACCCAAACCCTAACCCTAAGGTCCGACACTACCGCACACTTACCCTACCTGCACCCTAACCCTAACTCACTTACCCACCCCTAACCCCAAGATCCGACACTACCGCACACTCACCCTACCTGCACCCTAACCCTAACTCACTTAACCCACCCCTAAACCCACAGTCCCTCACTATCACACACACACCCTACCTGCACCCTAACCCTAACTCACTTAACCCACCCCTAAACCCACAGTCCCTCACTATCGCACACACACCCTACCTGCACCCCAACCCTAACTCACTTAACCCACCCCTAAACCCACAGTCCCTCACTATCGCACACTTACCTGTCCGCTCCCGAACACTAAATCCCTCACTCTATCGCACACTTACCGAGTCCGTCGGGTTCTCACCTTGTCGGTCATCTGCGTTGTCGGTGTTTTCGACCCGTCGGATTCCGTGTCGGGGAAATGCGATTTCGGGCATCTGAAGGTGATCCCTGAATCCATGTTGGGTAGGAGACAGAAGATAATTGTCAAGTAGGTATTTAAGAAGTTGTTTGTGGATGCATTTCTCAAGACTTTTTGATAGAGGAGAAAGAATAGCACTTGGTCTGAAATTAAATATTTCTGTAGAGGTGCTACCTTCATGGAGAGGAAGGATGAAACATTTTTTTTCCATGTGGGGACATAGGCTTCTTTGATAGATCTGTTTATGAGTATGGATACACGGTAAGCTATTGAGTTGGCTGCCTTTTTTAGATATTCGTTAGGAAGGTTGTCAGCAGAGAAGGAGCACAGTTTGAGTTTGCTCAGCAGAGATTTATTGAGGGAAGTGGGTACTGGTTGTGAGAATGTGGTGAGACAGCTAGTAGGAGGATGAGAGAGAGAACAGAGGGTGATGTGGGGAAGGTATTGGTAATGGATGCTATGCTATTGATGAAATAATAGTTAAATTGAGATGCTATATCAGAGGAGGTACTATCACTGGTGGATAGAGGTGAGGACTGATTTCCTAGGTGTAAACTTTTTTGATTGTATGCTAAAATGCTTTTGGATTGGATTTATGTTAATTTTGTGGTTCTGCATAGAATTGTTTTTTTTCAGAGCTCACTCATTTCCTTACTAGGTTACGCAGTGTTCTAAACTTTTTTAGATTATTATGTGTCTTCTGTTATATGTAGCATGACCCAAGCCTTATCTCTTGCACAAGGGATCTAGTATTCACAGAAAGCCATGGAAAATAGTTAGATGTAACTCTTTTCTTTCTGGAAGGTGATAAACTGTTTAAGGTCTTTAGGAATGTAGAGTTGAATTTTTCAGCAGCTTTATCTACTGGTAAATATTTAAGGAAAAAACAGCTAATATTATTCAATATATTAGTAAACGTCTGCTGGTTAAAGTAGGTTAAGTTACGTACAGTCTTATTAGTGTGTTGTTTGCATGGGTGAATGATAACTCTAGTTGTGCAGATAGGGTGGTGATCACTAATAGAGTCTGGTACTATGCTGGATTGAATAAAGTTACTAGGGAAGGATAATGAAATCCAATCGATAGTTGAACCTTTTTGGTATAATGAGTTGGTGCATGTTGGGTGAGTTATGAGTTGAGAAAAAACAAATAGACTTATGCTAGTTGTAGGGAATTGGGTGTTAAGTTTCTGCCAGTCGATGTTGACGTCTCCTAATATTATGGTTTCAAGAGAGATATTGGATGACACCCAAGATAGAATATTTTCAACAGTTGATATATTGTTGCCTGGGGGAATGTATAATGCAATAATGTACAGACTGATATTGCTATTTAAGTTAAGATAAGCAATCATAAGTTCAGCTTTATCAAGGGGAAGAACTGGATGGCTATGGGAGTTAGAGATGGAGTTTGGATAGAGTATAGCTACCCCACCTCTCTTTCTTTTAAGATGGTCAGCTCTAAACATATTAAAATCAAGGTGAAGAACTGCAGTGTCTTTAATGTGTGGCTTAAGCTAGGTTTCAGTGATTATTAATATGTCAGGGATTGTAGAGCTATGTAATTCAGAGACTTTATTGGAAAAGCTACATATGTTTACTGAGATAGGTTTGAATTTATTGTGTGAAGCTGGGGAATTGGTTAGAGATGTGCATGGTGTAACATTAGGACCTGGGCTAGGATGAATGTCACCACAGAGTAAAATAAATTTAGAGAGTGTACAGGAGATAGAGGATTTAATTTTGGACATACTGTCAGTATGCTTGATGTTAGACAGGTATAGTGGAGATTGATACAGTTTAGGTTTAAAGAAGAAACTATTATCCATTTGAAACAGTTGAGGAGTGATGGGAAGGGAGTAGTGGTGTACACAATTGGAGAAAGAGGCATTACCTGGAGAAGGGAAAGGTGTAGGTGAAATAGGAGAAGAGAGAAGATAGGGAGAACAGTATAATGGTGAGGAGGGTAAAGAGAATCATTGCAGAGTTAGGATTGGATGAAATCCTTGGAAAGAGCAGTGAGAGAGAGAGTACTGCAGGTTGTAGTGAATGAATGAATGAATGATTTAGATGAGAGTAGTTGAGAAAGGAGGAAATGTGTGAGTGGGTAAGGTTTTGCCAGAGCTGAAGAAGAGGGAGTACAGAGAAAGATTAGGCTTTTGAATAGTGAATGTTGTAGGTTGGGGTGATTGGAGAGAGGGTGTTACAACTATTAATATGGTAGAAATTTGGAAGTAGGTAGAAATGTAAGTATAGGAAGGGGAGAGAGAAAAGTAGGTTGATAGGGTGAGTGTGTGAAAGTATAGCAGTGAGTTGGTTGGCTGAATGTGAGGGGGATGGGGTGGAGCAAATGGAGAAATGGATGTGGTGTAATTAGGTTTAGATCTAGTGGTAGAGGGAGTGGGTGGGATTAGGGGATAGGGTAGGGTAGGGGAGTGAAGTGAGCCCGAGCATATCGAAGGGTGAACAGAGTGAATAGAAACACCAGAGACAGAGTATTGCCAAGTAAGTTTCACAAAAGACACTCAGTGAGGTAGCAAATAAAAAATTCAGGTTTTACTAAAACAATGCTAGAAGACCTAAGCAAGGTCATATTTTGCCTGCTGGAGTCTTTTGATTCATTTATTGCCACTGACAGTAGATTCTACTGTATTTCTTACTTTTCTCTATGTATGGAAAAAGAAATGGTAAAATAATGGGTGTTTAAAAACTATGAAGGGGAGGCCCCTTTGGGGGGGGGGGTGCAAATTAATGCTGTTTTTTTTAAGCTAGTAGTTCAGCAGGTAAATATGCATATACTAAAACAGGGTTATTTATGTGTCTAAAAGGTAATTTAATGCACATTAACACTTAGTTCATTCTTCTTCTTCCCCTTTTTGTTTTGTTATTGTTTTTGTTTGGCAAGCATAAACCTGCAAGGAAGTAGAGCATTTAGAACAGTATATCATTGCAAGACATGACCGTTCCGGAACAGCCTTGGTGGTGAGAGACCTGGATATGTAGCAGGACTATAGAAAATTATGAAGAAACAGGTTAGAAATAAAAGGTCATGAACTGCAGGATGTACACCAGACAAGTGCAGTGCATTAGACCAGGTACAAAGCCATTAACAGTCACTGAACAAATAGTTCTCCTCTGTTTAAGTATACCAAGTTGCTGCAATTAGTAGACAAAACCAGAGAAAATGGATCAGTAGTGGACATATGTTGGTTGCTCAGTTGTACATTATCTGAACATCAGCTAAAAAGAACAAGGGAGACGCTGAGGGATATGTAATTGAGATACAGGTTTATGTTAACATTCCAACATTTTGCCTATACATATATTCAGTTGTTTAATTAACAGTATACTAACTTGCCCATGCTACTACATAGTTTTAGGTGATACAAAACCAGAGAAAAGAGCACAAAAACCACAGAAATGCACTTCAGTCAATTTCTAGTACATGCAGAGTGCTAGCAACCAAAAAATTAATTTTACAGAGTAGCTACGGTAACCATACAATAGCTTGTCTATGCACCTATGTATTGTTTTATGCAATGTTACAATAGTTGGCCCTTGTTCCTACACAGTTGTAGGTGAAACAAAAGCAGTGAAAGAGCCAGTAAACACCACTGCTCTTCAAACCAGTTTCTGATTCATGCAGAGTACAAACAAACCATAACAATCAGCATTTACAGAAGCGAGACTACAACAGAAAATAAGCATAGGCTGTTTGATGAATGCAGGGGGGGGGGTTGTAAGCAATTACAAACACCAAATGTACTAATATTATGACTACAGGCAACTTAGTAGATAAAAGACATAACATCAATGGAACAAGAGAGATAAGGTATTAAAACATACTCGAACATGCGTCCTGGTACAAGGTATAGCAGAACATATAAACCACCTTTTTCAACAACCATGCCACTGAATAAAATTACAATTAAAAAAAAAAAAAATACAGTGAACAACTTACACTCCCGAGGGGAGGACAGAAGGGGGGGGGCAAGGATTACAGAGAAAGGTTTAGAACAAAGTGAAAAATGGCGCCAGCTGTAATATCATTTAAATGGAGCAAAGTGTCATGGGAAAAACAGCACTGAATGTAATTAAGGGAGACAAGCTAGAAACCCTGGTGACAAAGTATTGCCAGGTAAGTCTCACAAAAACCAATCAGTGTGGTAGCAAATAAAATTCAGGCTTTACTAAAACAATGCTCCTAATGGAGTCTTTCGAATCATTTATTGCCACTGCCAATAGATCTTACTGTATTTCTTACTTTTCACTATCTATGGAGAAAGAAATGGTAAAAGGATGGGTGTATTGTAAATACATCTACACAGATAAATCATTTATTTACCCTATAAACGGAAACAAATTTAAACTGTATGCCTATGAAAATTGTGATGCTAAGAACTTAGTATATTTATATATATATATATATATATATATATATATATATATATATATATATGATCAATGCAAAGCTTATTATGTGGGTAAAACTAATCAAAAACTTAAGGAACATATCTTTAGTCACATATCTGAGATCAATAGATAAGTACTTACAAATCCATTATATAAACATAAAGCTGAGAAAGGTTTTACTCATGAATTTAAATTCTTGATACTTAGTGTTGTTTATGAGTCATTGCATGGAGTAAATATTGTACATAAACCAGAACTTGCTGAATAGCATTGGATTCTTCATTTAAAAGTGCATATTTCTCCTGTTTAAATGGCTCTGTCTCTTTATAAAACCCCTCTTAATAAAACTGCAATAGCAAGTTTGATTATCAATTAGTTGATACATCATGTGATTTGCGTTTTAACTTTATATAAATGTTTTTTTTTACTTTTTCTATATGCCTGATGAAGTCTTTTTGGCAAAAGTTTTAACTTGCAGTTCTATTAAATCATTATGTTTTTAAGAGTTCTCTGAGCTTTGCTTTGTTTAAAATACTATCCTGGTTAGCAGATAATACAAGAGGTAGGTGTTACTACAGCAATGACTTCATTATGTGGAAGCTAACGTAAAGACATCTACTAAACTATATATTTTCCATTTGATAGCCAAGTAGGTAGACTGTTCTAGGGCTTTTTTTAGCCACAAAAGCCAGGTTATTATTAATAACAATATTTTACAATTAAGGCTAATATTGCAACAGTATTATGTTGTGCAAGGGAGCAATGCACACAGTGGGTGTTAAAAATGCAGTTTATATTAAACACACTTAAGTAGAATACAGGATGAAATTAAACTGGATGTTTAGGGTACAAGGTGTTAATATTAGCAATATTCTAATTCTGAGACTAATACCTTATGAACAGGGATGTAATGCTTTATAAAGCAGAATGCCATCTGCAACCTGACCAAATATAGTAGGCCTCCACAGTGAGATTGAGTTATTAAAAAGTGTTTTGCAAAAGGTTATGAAACGTTTCATATTCTTCAAATGTTCATTAATAAAGCAGGCAAAAATGGAGTGTGATACTGACAGGTTGGGAGAAGGAAGGTATACAGATGCAGTGAGTGATAAAAAAGAAGATACTAAACACTGTTGTTTGAAACACAGGTATAGTTATTTTTGATGTATATTGTATTAATATTGAGTATACTAATGCTCAGACTAATATCTCTTGAATGGTATGTGTGTTTGTAAGCAAGGTGGCATCTGCAAGATGGCGGGGAATTGATATGTATGTGCAATGAAAACATCACCATGGGATGTGCAGGGCTTGAGTTAGGGAGCAGTGTTTGTAGGTTATACAACTGCATAATGTTTCCCTTACTTATATTAATAATTTAGAAATAGACTGTAATACTGTCATGATAGGAGGAAAACAAAGAAAAAACGTTTGTAAACTCACTTGAGTAATAGCAATGCAGCCAAAATTTTAACTATTTAGGGTACACTGTATTAATAATAATCCAATACTGACAGTAGTATCTCATGAAAAGTGAATTATGGGTAGGAAGCAAAGTGGTATTTGCTTGCTGACAGAATTTGGTTAAGTACCCTCAGTGAAACCATCACTACAGGATGGAACTGAACATGATTTAATAAAGAGTGTTTGTAAGATGTTATGAAACATATTAAAGATGTTACATATTTACATTTGTAATATAAAAATAGTGTGAGATACTGTAATGCTAGAAGCACTTGGATAAGACAAACAAATGTATATTTAACTTTTTGAGGTACATATTCATATTCTAATACTGAGCTTAATATTTCACAAATGATAGGTTGTAGGTGCCACCTAAAAACTCGTCTGATATGCTGTGCGACTACAGTGAAGCAGTCAGTCTAATATTTATGCTGCAGGCACTAAACAGTATTTTCAACAGTTATGAAAATAATGGTATATTTTCCATATTTACAGTAATTATGCAGAAATGAAGTGTGGTACGTTTATGTTGTGAGTGGCACATGTATGCTGTACATATTAAGCATTTAATATTATAAGATTGTGGGTAATATAAAAGATTGCAAAGATGTACATATCTGGCAAAATTGTTATGAATGTTAGCTATATTTTCATATCAGAAATAATAATGTAAAAACCTACCTGGCTTACATGTGAGCAAATGCTGCTGTTTTGTACACAACATTAAGGCAAACAATTTTGCCACTTATTTTTGCCATCTAATGTGCCTATTTTTGTAGACTAATGTTTCTGTGTTGAAATATGTTATGCACAATTTGCATTGATTGCACAATATTACAAAACAGCAGTGTGCTAGCAAGCATTGTAATACATCACTGGAAAGCTTCTGAAAAGACAAATGATTCACTCAATGATACATTGGGCTTACCTTGCGCACTTACAGAAATATAAACCTTTGTCTGATGTTAAGACTAATAAATTTTATAAGGTAAAATATTACTTTTCTTTAGTAAAATTTGTGAGGAAAAATATTACTTAATAAATTTGCAGTATAAATATTTTGCCACCAGACAAACTATTTGCCACCTGTTTATAGCTCTTCTAATGAAGAACTTTCATATTCTGCATTTTTTTTTGTAACTAGCACCATTTATAAGATATTGCAAGTAATATGAACTGAGCTTCTAATGCAGGATTTGTGTGAAAGTCTCTCAGAAAGCAAGTAGACTCCTGGCTTAAAAAACTTCAGGAAGCAAGGGGATTAATTGGCCCCCTGCTGCTCAGGACTAAATGTGTATTACACAAGGCTTGACTTCGCAACTGTGAAAGAACAGTTTGATTTTTGATGACACACCCAGAGTTATGGGTCCGAGATTTTACACATAACAGATATCACTGGTGGCAGGTCCAGTATAGGCCTCTCCCTGTCACATATAGGCTGTGAGCTGCCTGATTCCAAGCCCAGCCCTATATTACTCTGATAAGAGTCTTTATTAGAGGCCACTGAGGGGTGTGAGACTCCTGTCTTTTAGGCTGCCAAGGGAGTCTATTGTGGTGAGGTCCTTATTGAGAAAGGTGAGGCATTTGCCCCTCCAGTTCTATAAGTCCCCCTGTGGATGACCTCTCTTTTGACAGTCCCTGTGGATTATAAGATCTGCCATGTCTTAGCCTCCTTCTTCCTCTCCTGGATTTCTCCCAAGACATAAAGCTGCTTGATGTCCAGATCATCCCCTTTGGAGTTGACCCTTGACTAGGTTATTTTTAAATCACTTCCTTTTTGCTAATGTGGCCCCCAAGAGTTCCAGTACTGGGTATTGCTCTCCAACCAGGTAGAGTGATTTGTTGTCTAAATTTCCTAGGGCTGAATTCTGTCATTACATTCTTTTTGGCTTGTATTCTTTGATTTAATCTCTTACTGTCATGTACTACTATCAATTACGGTATTGAATCTAGCGGATTTTAATGTTTACATAGTGTATACAAAGTTTTTAATGGTTGTTTTATTCTGTAGACATCATTCTGGTTTTTATACTGTACTGATCTTAGATCTGTATATTTAAAGTTTTACAAATATAGTTTCATAATCTGTTAATGCTGTAGTTTCTGTTGCTGCTAGTGGTCCAAGATGCCACAATCTGGATCCACCCTGCACCACTTGACAGAAAGTCTAAGTCTTGGAACTTGAGTAGTAAATGGGTGTTCCTCCACCTTGTTGAGCCTTAGGGTTGAGCTGTGCATCTCTTCTGTCTAAATTCCAGTTCTTCCTTCTGGAGTTGATACTATGAAGCTCAAGTTCCTCCTGGAATCTGACCTTAGAGAGGACCTGTCTCATGTCTTTTTAAGGTGAGCCCGCAGGTATTATTGTCATTTGGTTTCTTTGGATGATATGGCTAGGGCTGGTGGTGCAGCTAATTGCTTCACCACTTCCAGTGGGTCTTCCTTTCTTGAATCAATCGTTCACTGTTCAGAATCACCATTAGGCTCAGTAGACCTGAGGACAAAGCTCCTGGCCCTTTTGGACATTGATTCTAGTATATGAGGTTTAATAAATCTGGCCTGGCACTGGGTCTTGGATCTGTGCACTGATGCCTTGTCAAACAAGAAGACATGAACACTGTTCCACTTCCAAAGAATAAAAGGCACTCCAGATCTCTCTGTGTTTTCAGGCCTCACTATCTCAGCAACTGCCATCTTCATGATTGAGAACATGCTACTTACTAGTCATTGCTTTTTTTTTAGCCTTACCTGATGTTGCAGCTCTAAAAACCATGCATGGATTGACTCCAGAGATAGGGAACTACCAAACTCATCCATCCTTCCATAGGATGAAAGTCCCCGTTTCCACCATGCCATGTCCTGTCTATTGCCCAGGTGACCCAGGATCTTTTAGTGGCTCAGTTGTCTGAGGTGTATGAGGGGAAGGATAGCTGCATCTGTCCTAGAAAAGGGTATATACCTGCACATTCCTTGTGTTGGATCCCTGATGGAGGCTAAAGACATAACTAGGCATGGCCTAAGTGGGAATATGCAGAGCACATTGGCTGAGTTGCCTTAGAGGCAGAAAAATAAAATGCATGCCCCCATTGCTCATCTGCCCATCAGAAATTGCAGGTGTGCACAGGGGGAAATAAGGTGTTGGGGTACAAAGAAAAATACCCCTGGCAGCAATATGATGATGCACAGAGATGTCTCAGTCTCTTCACTGGCCCTGCCCATAGGTCAGTGTTAGTCCAGGAGCATACAGGAATGCTCAATACACCCACTGGATGAGGCAGAAGCACTGGTGGCAGCCAACAATCAGCTGCAGGGAGGAAAATATGTAAACAATTCTTGTTTTCCCCTGCTGCATCTCCAGGTAGAAGGATGGTAGAGGTAATAGTGTCTTCCTCTCTTCAGCTGAGTCAACATGTCTTTGCATAGTTTGGGAATATAGATGAAAACTGCTTTCACTGCTTATTTTGTTGGTGGCAGAACAGGATATGGTCTCAGACCTCTGGTTTGGGAGGTACTGAAATTATTTCTTAGTTTGGGTCAGGGATGTTCCCTCATTTTAGGAATGCCGCCTGGCCAACACTGTAAGGCTCAGCCCTGGACAAATTTCTTCCTTAATTAATTTGCCTTCTCTGTACTTCTGAGGCTCTGGTCTACTAAAAAGTCTTCTATTTGAATTGCAAATGGAAATGCTTCCTGATTTTGATGGAACAAATCCCTGTGTCACCCCATCTGGTCATATACAGATAATCTTGTTCTATGCCACCTGTTTATTTTGTCTTTAGATTTGCCATCAGGATTCTTGGGTAACATTATGCCTATGGCTCCAAATAGGGATTAGGCTTGATTCCCAACTCTGTATGGTCAAGAAGCTTCCTTGAAAATAATGACTCTATTCTCCTCTGAAGAACTCCAACTTAGGAGTTGAAACTTCATGTTAGGCAGGCATGGCTCCCCATTGTTGGGTCTGTGAGTCTGGCGATGTTGGAGTTGGTCCTTGAGATAAACCCCCTTACTGGCAGTTCTGCCATGCCAAAGGTTGAAGAGCATCAGACTTGTAGTTACACAGATCTCCTTTGAAACCTTTACTGGTTAAGTTATCCCACCTGGATCCTACTACTTTGAAGATGGTGTAGGTATCTCTTGTGGTTCCCTGGACCTTCCCCTGGGATAGGAGCTCTGACCATGAGATACTTTATCTGTCCTATCTAGTTGACCCTACCGTGAGACTACGCTGGTGCTACTCTGTATTCCAAATGTGCCCCTAATGCCCCTAGAAAGTCTTTTCTTTAAAAATGAGAGCTGGGAGAAGGGCAGAGATATCAGCTGACTCCATCTTATTATCTCAACGAGCAGCATATTGAGCTTCCATTCCTAGGGCTAGACAAATATCACATCTAGGTCACCCCAAACTTTTCTGAAGAAATATAAAACTAATTTAGACTCGCAGTTAGGATGGGGTTAAACTGAACATAACTGGAGCTCTATTCTCCTCCTATTGTTAATTGGAGTATAAGCACATACCAAAGAGTAAGTTTGTAAGCAGGCAAGGTTCTGTTTATGAGGGAAAAAATGAAATACTGCCTCAAATGGTAAGCCTTAAGCTATGGCCTTAGAAGCACACAGTCAGTGTTTGCTGTGCTGAGAGACTTAAAATCAACAAGATGTTCTGATTGAAGTCACTGTTGCAATGTTCTTAACATACAGGTTTTTCTCTGCCGACATCTGTCCAGGGTACCAAAGCTTTACCTTCCAAAGGGCATATTTCTGACACACGGCCTCAGCTTGTATGCATATAATATGTACATAGGTGAATGTACCGACAAGTACCTCAAACTATCTCACTGCCAGCCTGAATCCAAGTCATACATTCATCAGACTGATCTTTGTTGGGTGGTTTGTATCATTGCTTCGCTTTTGCATTTTCAGATGAGTGCCCCATTGGGGAACCTTCCTTTTTTCAACTTTTTTAATTGTATAGATCTTTTTTGTTAGATGTCAGCTAGGAGGGGTAAGTGCCTTTTTTGTTTAGGCCCAAAACACAACTACAAATCCTGCCCCATCTACCAGTCATTTGTTCTTAAAACAATTAGGTCAAGGCTTTCCTTCCTTAACATGTTCTTTGAAGCGCAGCATCTAAAATGCATTGCCCAAGCTAAAATGGTGGAATCCCCAGCATCCACTATCACCCTTCTGCAAAAGTAGAAACTCAAAAGACCCTGCTAAGTCTCACAACCTTGCATCTCTGAGTCAGACGTACGTGCTAACCTTCTCAGTTGCCTGCTACTGAGACGCCAGTGGCAGGTATGGCTCTTGAGGCCTTGCAGGCGTCAGATGCCATGGATGAACCATGCCTCATTATTTTAGAGGGTCCACACAGAGTTCCTCAAATCCTACTCAGGAAGAGGTTTCAGGCACTCTGAAGTTTGCCAATGTTCCAAACCTCTAAGACTCGTTAAGACAGACATCACACCTAAAAAGAGAAAGCAGAAAATCAGGCATGTGGCACTACAGCTTTCAAAGAAAAATAATGAATGGACTTTTCCCAGGGCTTATTTAAAGCAATCATGGTTCTGAAACCTCCTCATTCTGTGTCTCAGCAGCCACAGGCCACACCACAAAGACCAACTCAAGATTCCTGTTTTTTTGAGGAAGAACAGGATCTGGATTCTGATCATTACCTGGACTATTCTTCACAGATGCAATCCTCAGAATAACTTTCCTCTGATGAAGGGGAATCCCTCTATCCTAACTCCCCTATTGAGGCAGCCTTCTTTGGGGAAATTATTCAGAATGTGATGACACATTTTGAATGGCAATCAAAGCAAATCTCGGATGTTCACACCAGCCCCCTTTTCAGTCCTTCCAGTACTAGATGCATACCAGGACACCTTTCAATTGACATCTTCAGCTCCTGATTCTCAACTACTGGCATCTAAAAGACCAGATAGGTTCTACACGATTCCTGATGAACTAAAATACCTCTATAAAAGTCCTTTGGTTGACCCTGCTGCTGTCTCCATGTCTTCAGATAAGCCTTCAAAACTTCTCCCCAGAGCTAACGCCCTTCCCAAAGACAAGAATAGAAGACTATGGATAGGTGGAAAAAGAAGGTAGCTATCAACTACCAGAAGCAGGTGACTAAATATTTACTGTCTGTTCTACAGTCTGTGAGTAAGATCATATCAGATCCACAATTTACAAATTCTAAGCAGTAAATGCAGACCTTACTCTCTCAGGCTACTCCGATTGCCAAGCGCAGCATCAAATACAGTTATGATGCTGTGGATGCCTCTTCCAGTGCTGCAGCCACAGGTTCAGTCATCAGACATTATGCATGGTTGTACAGCCAACCCATCCCTGAGGACTTCAGATCTAAAATCTTAGATTCACCCCTAGACAAAGACCTCCTGTTTAGCTCGCAAACTGCAAAACTCGTCAAAGCCCTGCAAGAGCAGGTTAAGACTATGAAGGACTGCAGGCAAATTTTACCTTCTACAGCTCCTAGATACCACAGGAACTACCCAGCCAAGTCCGCTTCCTCAGCTGAGTGACGCCGCTAGGTGTTTCTGCAGTTATATCCTACTGACACCTCTAGGCATCAAATATTGCTTGTTTATACTTGCATTAATAATTCCAAAACCATAGTACATGCAAAGTATTAAAAGAATTCAGCTGAAAGCTTACACAAAGGCAAACACAACCATGTTCATATTCTGCCTCTGTCAAATGCAGGCAATGATGTATTAATTTTTGTTCATGTAATATTTATTTATAGTTATAAATTTCATTTTTTCTAAATATTTTGGCAACCAAGTGCCACAGACAGAACTGCATAGCCTCATATGAAAGCTCTCAGCTGGATAAACACAATTCTGCTGATAGTATGTGTGTAACTTGAATGATTGTTGAGATACTGTAAGTTTACAAAATATTACAAACTTAATTAGCTACTCTGTTTACTGTGACTTATAAAGAGTACTACCACTAAAAAAATAGTTTATGCTGAATAGCTTGCCATTTGCACTTTTTTAGTAACCCCCCTGTGGTTCCAGAGATACGAAAATTTGTTTGAAATGTGAGGACATGATTAAGTCTATCATAAAGATTAGGCTATCCCCATTAGAATTTACAGCCCAGATTTTCAGAGACCCATTGGAGGGAATGAGTTAAGAGGGATCCTTGGTCCACTCACAAGCAAAGAAAAACAAGAAAGGGATTTTCAGATAGGGAATCTACTTCGAACTGCTGACACTGGCTGCTAAAAGTAGAGGTCTTAACCTCCCTGATTTTAAGAACTTTGTAAGGGCTGCATCACTGAGGATACTTCAAGGTCTTTTAATTAAAAACATTAGTGTGTCTTGGAAGGAGATGTGGTTAGTCTATGTGGGATGTATACAATGATAAAAAATGTGAGGTCACAGCTAATCCATGCTAGTAATTTAGTGAATAAATTGCTAATGGACAGTCTTTGCTGGACTATAGTTAAAACAAGTGTCTGGCCATGGTTAAGATATCTGACCCAGCCATGCCAAAAATATTCAGTACTTGGGGGTGTGATGGCTATCCTATTACCCACCTTTATGTAGGTGAAAATTGGCTGTTACCAAGTAGCGTTTTAATTTTTGAAAGAGTTTGCGATGAGCTATGGATGTAAGTGATGCTCAAGACCAACATTTCTCAGGAATATCTCACTGAGAACCACTAACTGGTATCAAGTGTCATTAAAAGGACTACCCCTGCTGGACTAGCTGGTGGATAGAGTTCAGGTCAACTACAAGTCTCAAAAGGGGATAAGGTAGTTAACTGTATATGATTTTCAAGTGTTTCAGGAAGATGACTGCAGAAAAATTTGCATTGGTAAGGACAAATGACCTGTGGATGCAGATTAGTGGTGATGTCTGGGAAAGGATACTGTAGGCTCCCAAATGTGTGACCAGCTCAAGAAGGTTTAAGCTCTTTGGTTGGCAATACCTTTTTATTTTAGCCTAGTAAAATTGGCTAGGATGTTCCCATCTGTTCCACCCTGTTGCCAGATGTGTCGGAATATTGTAGGACACTGGATTCACATCTTTTGTTAATGTTCTAGGCTGAATAATTTTAGGCAGGATCTGTGTGTCCTCATTAGTAGGCTCTTCCAATGGATAGGACAAATTGCACCTCAATTGTTTTTCTTAGTGTGGAGCTTGTCAGCATCAGAGCCTGATTCTGGACCTTTTAGTTGCAAAATAAAATTGCTACTCATAAGTGAGGGATCAAGGGATACCCCCACTATAGGCTGGACTCCATTTGTGGGTCTGGTCCCCTATCCCTTGTGCCTGGACCCAGTCAGGTCTATGGGTGAGGGAGGGGTTTGGTCCCATTTTATTTGAGGAGATGGCCCTTTTGGGGGGTTGGCAGAAGTGGGTGCCTGACCTTAGGCTTTTCCCCTTTCATACCCCCCCCCCCATACTTTTAGCAAAAGATGCACAATTGGACTCTGTCTTGATGGGTTATGGAAACTACTCTTTTTTATGTCTGGAGTTTTTCTCTTGTAGCTTCTCTAACACCCCACTGCTTGGTGATAGTTTTGGCATGGATTGCTCGGAAGTGACCATGGAAAGAGGAGTTTCCTTTAGGGCTTTTTCTTTTTTTTTTTCCACCTACAATTGCATTGTTTGCAATTTCAGCTTGGTGGGAGTTCTTTTTGGGATTCATTTAGGGAGCTGCCTTCTGTAGCATTGCCTCTGTTCCTCATACCAGCTGCCTACCCCTTCCAAGAGAGCTTTACTAGGCCATCTGAACATGGATTGAACTTATTGCTAGTGGCACATCTATCCACCACTGCAGCATGTCTCCAGAGTATCAGAGCTCCTCTTCCTTATAGCTGATGTGGGCACCTCTTTTTTGGATTCTTCTGTTTCTTCTAAGAACCCTTTATAGGTGCAAGGTTAACATTGTGTTTAGGCAGTAGTCCCACTTGTTCTGTTTGCCTCCTCCTTTCATATCTCCTCATCCCCTGATGGGTATGATAGGTCTCATTATGGTGGTAAAGAGGATGGCTCTCGTAGCTATTTCCTTTGTTCTTGGGGCCTTAAAGATTTTGTTAATCCAGCCTCCTCAGCCTGGCCTGGTAGACACCTAGTGATGATTCCTGGTGATCCAGGAGTGGTTATTTGTATCTTTCCATTCAGGCTGTCTCTGGGTTCCTTTCATGCATGTTCATTTTTGGATGACTTAGGCCATACACTGGGTTGTGTTAAGACTGACTGCTGAACCTCTCCTTCTCCGTGTGAAGGGATGCCCTTGAATCAGGCTGTGAATTGGTCTGTTGCATGGCCCTCAAGTAACCATCCACTTTGTTTCCTGAGACAATTTAGTTCCTCTCTTTCCCGGGCTTGGAACTGTAAAGCTGTGGTTGGGCCTTATTTCTTGTGGAGTCTTGTTTCTAATTGTCAGGGCTCTGTTTTTTGTCCTTTGTTCATTTCAGTAGCTGAAGCAGGTGTGAGGACTCAGTTTTACCCTGGTGCCATTCCCTGGCTAGGACAAGGGATCTGTATTTGATTTCCATGAAGCTTCTTTCTCTTTTGTGCCAAAGTTCTGGTCCCTAGGATACACCTGAGCATATGGATGGAACTTAGCTTGCTTCTGCCACCTAAGTGAATCCTGCCCATGGTCCCTGATGGTTAGGCCGAATTAAGACATGGAACTTGACCTATAAGGCACTTATCCTCTAAGTGTGTCCCCACTTCCCATCCAAAAGAGTCTTTCCCTATTCTTCTCCCTGGGACAGCTCTGAAAAGTGAGTACTGAGTGGTAGGCCCCCCTTTTAGGCTCTGGGTCTTTTAAGAAGATGCATTCTTCATGGCTTCTTAGTAATTTTGTTTTGCTGTATTTTTCCTCAGGATGCACTGATTGGGAATAACCCTGCTCACTCTTCATCCAGCGGTGGTTCTTGGACGTTTTTCTTTATTTAGTGCATGCCGACATACCAGACCCTTTTGTAAAGTTGAAAAGTGAGTCTAGACCTATCTTCTTGAGGTTTCCATGATTTCCTGAGGAGAATTTGGTGGTGTGAGGTATTGATCGAGCTGTGGTTTATCCCCTTGTTTTCTTCAGATGGATGGAGGCAATGTCTAGATTCCCTGTCTGACATTTCATTTTGAGTATTCCACCTTCATGCAGGATCAAGGTCTGTCCCAGTCCCTTAGAGAAGGGGTTGCCCCAATTACATGTCTGCCTGATTAGAATATTGACAGTTCTTGACCTTTTGCTGTGAATGTTTTTCAGAAAAGACTCTAAACTATAACTTTGAAGTCTGGTATGTATGGCTTCCTATTAGTTTGCCTTCTAGCTCACCATTGTTTTTCCCTTTGGTTCCTTTCTTGTTCTATTACTTTGAATTCTATCCAAACTCAGGATCCATCAAGGAATGTCCCAATTTTAGATAAAAGAGAAGTTCTTACAAAGAATACCCTAATTGATGGGTCAGCGATACCTCCCTTTCTCTTTATCCAGGGTGGGGTCTGCAAGGTCACCTCTGGCTCTTGGGGTCTCTTGTGAACTGGGGAATTATATTGCGTGATATCAGTAAGGTTGTAGATCCTCACTGTATTTTTTTACCTTGTTTACTACTGTGATACTTGCATTGCAGCATGTGTGTAATGTGTTCCTCCTTTTTCTGTCGGTATAAATGGAGTTAGTATAGTTTAATAAAGGGAGGAGTAAAGTCACTCATATCAAGGGTGCAAGAAGCTTTTTGCCCTGAAGAACACATCCATTGTGAGCTTTGGTGGCTTGGAAACGTGCTTTATAGTAGTTTATAATTAATTTGCATCCACAAGCTTTGCAGTTGATCCTCTTGTAGTGAATCAGTTATTTGACCATATTGATATGTCTCTCTCTGCAATGCATCTCTTGGCCACCTCAGTTCTCTAGCAAGTAGGCATCCTTCAGAAGGAGAAAAGACACTAAGTGTCTGGCAATTTTGCAACTTCTAACTAGGCTTTATACATTTCCAAGGAAGATGACTCCTTAAGTACCGCATTCTCATTATGACTCTCCAAAAAGGCTATCTTGAGAGGCCAGTTCTCTAAATTTGCACCAGTCTGGAAAGCCAACACCATGTGATAGTAGGCAATAGACATGGTCACTTATGGTAATGCCCTAAAATGTTCCACTTAGGGACTGGACAGTCTTCTCACAATATATGTAATAGGTACAGATGCTAGGCTGTAAAGGGACTATAGGATCTGCTTTCTCATTCAAACAAAAGAAGGGGTTCTATTCTTACCTTTCTTGTTTCAAAACATACAGAAGATGTCTACTACATCTTGTATCTTAGGCTTCAACAAGCACAATAATACATCTGATTTCAGGTTATAATTCCCAAAAGGGTTATCCTGCTGCTCCAGCAAGGAGCCTTCAAAGTGTCAATGTCAGATACCTTTTTACACATCAGTGACTGGGGTCCTCACATAAGCTTCAGTCAGATCATTTTGTCTGGCTTTCAATTTCAGAACAAAATGTTGCAGTCTGAGCTACCCTTTTCACCCAGAGTGTTTAAAAGAGTGCCTGCCATGTGACCTTTAAGCATAAAAAACAGCTTGTTTCCTCCTAATTGGTTGACTGGCTCTTGATGGTCCCTTTAAGAGACTTCATAAGTGCTCATATGTTAGGCACTCCCTTAATTGCAGACCATGGGGCTCTGCATAAACTCTGAGAAATCCTCCTTTTGATCTTGGTTCAAAGGACTCCCTTCCCTTAAGCAGAGTTAGACACACTTTATTGGGCATTTCTATTAATGGAAAAAAAAGAAGTCATAGTTTTGAAAACCTGAATGAGTTCAGAGAAGAGAATTCAGGTTTACATCATTCTGGGTTTTGTACTTGGTCACAGCTTTCAATGTGCCATTTTCATGCCCAAAGAAGTCAGTGTTGTGGTAGATTGTGATGTCTTATTGGATAAAAGTCAGTAATGCTATCACTGGTGATTTACTAATGTCAAACTTCTGTCACCAAGCAATAGAAAGGTGGACAGCTCCTAGCAGTCACACTGGAGGTATGTCTTTCCTGCAGCAACACCCATGTCAGGTCATAATGAAAGGAGACTGTGCTTATGGAAGAGGAACCCCACCAGGCATCTTCCCTGTTCAAACAAATTTACCTCACCTTATGTGCACTCGAATCTCAGTTTTAACCAGGGGTGATTTTGCTCTTATTAGATAACCAGGCCTTGTGGTACCTAAATAGGAGGCACACAATCATGTCCTCTGTGCAAAGAGATGCCACTCTATCAGCCATTCACACTCCAGAGGGGGCAAATGAAAGAACACTCTCTGCCTCTGCTACAGCTCCAAACCTCTTATGCAACCAAAGATAATGGAATTTTGTCTGGTTAAAGTGGAAACACCCAAGACATCCGACAGTTCATTTGAGAAAACATGGTCCTGCTGCTTTGTTTATTTCAGCAAGGGCAAATTGGGAGCGGAAGATGGATACACTGCTTCATAAGAAAGAAAGAAAGAATTCCTGTATTTATTTCAATTATTCAATGGAATTCCATGCCTTGTCACAAACATCATGAGAAGAAAAATCCAAGCTCATTCTCACGGTTTCATGGCAGCTTATAAGGTTGTAGTTTCAGGCTCTAAAGTGTCATACAGTACAGGAAATTATTGTAGCACAAGCCAAGGAAATATCACTGAACTGGCATGACAGAAAGCCCATCCCCAGACCATATAGGAGTTCACTTACATTCTCTGCTCGAGAAGGAGGAGTCTTCTCTGCACTTTGTGAAATGCTGGAAGGCAGAATCCCATCATGGCTTGATTAAACAGATGCTTAATTCTACATCTGCTCTGCATGAAAGAGTATTTCTCTTAATTTGAACTTCAGGAATGACTAAGCATTTCCAATCTTCTTTCAAGTTGGATGGTAAAGTGGCTATGAAGTTCATTTTGGAATCCACTGTTTTCTGTAGCCATAGTTGCTGCTTACTTAATGTCCAGACTGCAGGCCCTTCTGTCTTTAGTACCCCATTTCTGTCTTTTATAAGGAATTTGTTGTCCCTTAGGATGAGCTCACACTCTATTTGAAGAAGTATCAGAACTATTTGCAAACCAGACCATTGACCTCTCTGCTTTCTTTGTGTGGGTAGAATACAGAACAGAAAACGCTCTTCATGCATTCAATTTTGTATGGCTAGCCTAGGTTATACATAAATAGCAGTGCTTGAGTTCAGAAGGGCTCACTAGTTGCCACCTTTGTGCAAGGTAGAGAGATGCCTGCAGTGACTGTGTGTACTTTCCAAGTGGATATAAGAGAATTGTCTTTTAGTATTAAATGGCAAACTACCTACTGTAAAATGCTGCTGTCAGAAGACACTACCACCAGAGAAATGGCTGCTTCCAGAGCTTGCTTCAAAACTGCCAGACATGTGGCTTTGTTGTTGTTATTTTTCAGCTTTTCCCGGTTAGGGATCACCACAGCGGAACTCCGGTCCGCTAATGATTGGCAGTAGGTTTTTACGGTGCCGAGTTGCCAGCTCGACGCCCAACCTTCAACGAAGGCATGCCCATTCACGCATGTCTTTCGAAACACCACTCGACCGCAGACTCCACACAGAAGGCACTCCTTGCACTACAGCTGAGAATCGAATGGGAGAACCTCTTGCTGTGAGGCAACAATGCTACTGCTGCACCACCACGGAAATACATGGGGCTTTGTGCTGTAGCTATTTGTTTATTGGTTCAAATCTTTGTCATTCATTACTTTTCAGACCATTGTTAGAGGAGCCTATACCTCATTTGGCATTTTGGTGCTTAAAGACTGCATCTTTTGAGCCTTTGCGGTTTGGTGTTCCTTTGACTGTGAAGGTATACATTTTTAAAATTTGAGGTTCTTCCTAGCAATTATCCACTGTAAAAAGTCCCTTTATTCAGCTATAACAGAGAGAAGTACTCACCATATCAGTTTCTAAGGATGCAGTCTGTATTTGGTACTTATTATTGTCCCATCATCCCTCTGTGTTTGGGTGGTCTCTCTATCAAATTTCTCTGGATGTATATAAATAAATATTTTCTTGTGTTTTAATTTCTCTATCATTCATGTTGTGGTTGCTCAATCCATGAGCTCAAGCTGGTGGAAAGAGAGGCTGCAAGCAGCCTACTAGTTGGGTGTGTGATGTCACAACATGTACGTGCTGGAGACTTGGGAGCTAGAAGAATACCTTGAAGTATACTTAGCTGTGGCTACAGCAGGATGGCATCATAACAGGTTCCCACTTATGAATGTCGCCTTGTAGGTTAGCTGAAATGGTAAAAACATATTTTCATATACATGGTTCACTTGTCTGTCCTTATTTTGTGAACAGTGCAGAAACAGAGTAATGGGGAAATTATGATATAATAAAGTTTAATGAGACTTACCTTTAAAGTGCATATCTGACCAATGGGAACACCCTCCTCTCTTACTCTGAATATGTGGTCCTCTGTCTAGGTGTGTTCTACTATGTAGGGTAACTTGTTGCTTAATTTCTCCAATCTTTTGCGTTTCTAATACTATGATGGGACTGGACCCCATTCCTAAGTCAAAGTATGATTAAAGTTCATGAAATTAGAATTGCTTCAGTCCTTGATGTCAACCAGAAGTGCTCTTTGCAGCACCTGCAATGTGCCCAGTAATGTTTCCTCCTGCAATTCATACAGAGTTACATGTATTGGTAACATATCTAAATACAATTGCAGATTTTTCTTTATAAGAATCGTTGCTCCTACTACTATCGGGACTGTCTGGGTAGCTTTCTTCCACATTGCTCTCATTTCTGCCTGCAAATCCTTACATTTTATGACTCAGATAATTTGCTGTATGGTTGCCGAGATGATCATGCTTGCTGGAACTGCATTTACAGGGAGCTAAGATTTGTGGCTTAAATAAAGCACTGTATAGCTTTATTTGTATTGTAGCACAGAAATGAAATACTATGCTGGATCCTGGTATTATGATACTTTATGTGTTATAGATTTCTTGACTATGTGCTCTGAGTGCTGTGATAACGCCAGAGACTGAGCTTGTATGATTGTCATGTACATGCTGGGCTGAAGGTAGCCTAATTCAGCTAGTCACACTACTGAATAGTCTAATTGTTAGCTCACAAACCAAGGTGCTGACTGAAGTAAGAACTTTATTCCCTAGTGCTTTGACAAAGAAGCCTTGTAGGAGAATTAAAATTCAGCCATTTTCAATACATTGCAGTTATATAGATTTACCGTAATTAGTACTTTTATAAATTATTAAAGATCTATCTTTCATTTGAATGGCTACATATCAAAACAAGTGTCATGTAGCTGTTTAAATGTTTATTTGTTCAAATGAAAAGACCTGTGAAAGTGTTCAAATATGAAATCATCACAAATTATTAGTCTTCTCATCATCAGCACTAATTTTCTCTTTGTCCTCTGTAGTGCAGTCTCAGAGTTAGTAGATGGAAGAAGCAGTGAGTATGGGGTTTAAGCCCCCATGTGGGTATGAGGAGGGCTTTCCACCTACAAAAACATTTATTTTCTTTTTTTTCAGAGTTGAGTTTCAAACATTTTTTGAGTACTTTGTTCTCTATTTTGTATTTTTATCCCTCAATATGGACATATCAAAACATGTATTCAGCAAATGCTAAGAGAAATTCTATCTAATTGAAAACAGTTTCAACATAAGTACTGCCATGATCAATCCAGAGCAAGCTCTTAGCTCAAGAAATTTGGACAAAGCCTAAAATAATGGGAGCCAAAAGCTTAAACGTTGGGACAGATTGTAAATATTGCTCTTATAAACTTAGAAAGTTGCTAAAATAACAGGGTTTATGTTAGCATGCATTTTCTAAAGGGTATAAAGTCTGAAACTCAAATGTATATCATTATTTAGTGACTTCATTCTTCAGTGATTTGTCAGAAAACCATAAATTTTATGAAGAACAAACCAAAATTATGAGACAAAAAATATGTACATTCTGCGAAAATCTGGATATTTGAGAGGTATGATCCAGAGCCATTCATTTAGTGGAAATGGTATCATATTTAAATATGATCTTAGATTCCATTTTATTCAAAAATATAATGTGCCCCCTCGCCAGGTGAATGAGGCTTTCCAAGAAATAAATATTTAAAACTGTTAAGCCTTCCATTATGTACCTTATGTGCATGTCTTCTTACTAGATTCTACAAACTGTCTCTCATTCTATTTCGTATTTTTGAGTTCTCGTCTTAGCCATATACTTTCTGCAATAAGACATTTTACTTTCACACAGTTATAATAATTCCATAAAATACCAAGTTTTATTAAGTAAAATATCCTCTGAAAAATACTTTCTGGAATATTTTACTTCCCTTTTCCTGAAGACACACCTTTCTGTATACATAGCATCTAGTTCATTCCTGCAGCCTCAGTTCTCTGCTTTCGTGGATTTTTAAAGGGTAAATGTTCAATAATCGAGGATTTCTGAATGAGGTTGATGACTTTATCTTGTCTTAACTTATCTTTCATTAAGACAGACCGTTTAGTCTTATGATCCTATAAAAAGTGACAGTATCCTAAATCTGATGAGTTCATCCAGTTCTGTCTTTAGCATTATGTAAAGCACTGCCTGTTTGGGTGTTTAAAAATAAAGCAATACTTAAGCCAGCTCATTGGTTCAGTAACTGATACATTTGTGTATTAAATGCATTAACTACATTCCTATCTAATTGTTCAGATTCCAATTTGTTTCTGCGGTTACACATTTTCAGATTATTTAATCAGTGTAAAAAACATTGCCACTTTTAAATGCTTTACAAAAACACATGCTGTCACTTTTTAACTTTTACAGTTCTGTCCACTCATCTTTAATGTGTACTTTTTTCTGTTTTCCTTCATGTTCAAAAATATTTTGTTAGATTGCATCTACACACTAGTTCAAAACTATTACTAAAACCACGTCTTAGGTAGAAGAAAATTGCTATATTTTTAAAGCAGATGAAGCTAAAATGGAAAAATAAACCATATAATTTACATCTATATCATTTCACTTAAATGAGAAAATTCAGGCATTTCCCGGAAGTAACTTGAAAAACGTTATTGAATTTGTCAGTAATGAGGCAGTAATGAATATATTATTGACTGGTAGTAACAATCTCAGCAAAAAAATGTCAACTTTCTGCATAAAGAATACATTTCCATTTTTGTCATAAAGTGTTGAAAAAGTTGTAGGTACAAAGCTGAATCCTTTAGATGACAAAATATGTTATCAACTAAACGTCATTTAAATTCAGTACCTTAATACCCTGTTGCACTGATAAGTTAATACCTTAGCTTTCTCCTCGTGTGGTGTTTTTTAAATGAGCCTCTTGCATTATTCTTATGTTTCTGACTCCCTTGTTCCATATTAACTTCAGCTTCTTCCAAATTGTTGGAAGAAACATGATTTCTCCTTCAGTTTTATTACATCTGCTAAATTTCTTTCAATTTTGTATTAAAATATTTGTTTAAATCTTGGTCACCAGTTTGAGAGTCTTCTGATCATCAAACAATCAGAATATGAAGAAACTAACGTGTACATTTAAAGCATACATGCCTCCATCTTTCTAGAAGATCAATATCCTCCCCAGGAAAGGGAAATCTGGTTTGGTTGAAGACCCTTAGACCATTATGGGCTAACTATATATATATATATATATATATATATATATATATATATATATATATATATATATATATGTATATATACATACAACAACATATATATATATAAAACACTCACTGCAGAGTTTAAATTTGTTCATTTGTAACTGAATTAGGTTTTGGCAGCAATTTCAGATGACATAAGTGGATTGTTTGCAACCAGCTTTGCCATCTGTTTTCAAGTTCTTTTTCAAAGTCTCTCAATCTATTTTCAATTTCTCCATTAAGCTGCAATTAACTGTTCCAACAGTCATATCAATCATGTTACTGAGTGGGATAGCTGTTAAATCATAAACCAGGGTGTACGTTTGGTGAGAACTTTATTCCCTAGCATTTCAGCAAAGGAGCCTTCAAGGAGAATCAATATTTGGCCAGTTGTCATCACATTGTATTTTATCAAATGTAATATACATACTTCATTTGGGAATTTATTAATTATTCTTAGTTAAAGCTTTCCATTTAAATGATTATTAGAATGTATTCAACACATTCTAAGTAAATTCTTTGTGAATAATGAAAACATTTCAGACATCAGTCTATTAAATTAAATATTTCCATGATAAATCCAGTTTCTTTCTTCTAGGGGACATAACTTCATATTTTAATATGAAATTGTCTTCCATTTCATTCAATAGATTCACTGTATTCTAAATAGTAAAGTCAGAGGAACATTGTCAGTCTTTTGTAGTGGATAATTGTTGGGATTTCTTGTTTTGCTATCCCCAGTTTGCCAATTGTTTCCTTTTTTCTTCCCGTGTTTGAGACTATTAATTTGCCTTCTACTTGTACTTGCCATGGTGGATTATAGGCTGGAAAATCAACAGACTGCAAAAGTATCAACCCACTTAAGAAAATCAAGATTTTAGGAATGTGAAAAGCATGCAGATCCAAACGCTGTATAACTCATGCACTCAGGTCACTCCACAGCAAGTACAAATATGACTCTGTCATTGCCCATGTTGGTGTGAATGACCTGAGATGTACCTCCCTGGACTACATGAAAAGAGACATGGAGGAGCTTTCTGATCTTGTAGCCCAGGCAGGTATGACCCTAGCCCTGAGTAGCATCCTGCCATCACCCAGAATGATACCACAGTACAAGGGCAAAATGATTGACTTCAACAATTAAGAGAAAACAGGGCACGCCCGGTGGACTGTGGTGCACGGTCCAAACCAATACAATGTAAAATCCAAGAAAGGGGACCAGCACTCGAAGCAACAGAATTTGTTGAATCAAAATCAAATTTATTACCAGGTAGCTAGAAAGCTGCCTGTGTAGAAAATAACAGACCGGTTTCGGCTTTACAAGCCTTTATCAATGTTACATTTCTTTTAGTCACAAATAGTTGTACAAACCAACATAACATCCTGGTACTTCTTAAATACCTTTCTATTAATTGGTATGCTCCTACCATTGGTCAAAAGCCTTATGTGAAACATCTGCAATTAGTTAATGCTGATAGCAGTATGATTGTGTAAAACAACTAGGAACAAAACACAAAATTAAATTAAATAGCACAATATTGTAGTATTATATGAAAGTCATGGTGATGCACTAATTTGACAAAAACTTTAGTTTAATATTGAGAATTAGTGTATTTATATGCCAGAAATATCTAGGCTAAATAAATACCCAGGTATACCTTATAGTATGTCAACATTATGTGACCCAAAAAAATTAAATAGTTATCTCAATGTGCCATCATGTACTTCATATTCATTCAATCCTGGTTTGAAAAAAGCCCCCAATTTAGTAATCCACATGCTTTCCATATTATTTAATTTAGTGTGCCATCCCATCTTAAAATTCCTTGGTAGTTGAATTTTGTCAATGATAATAAACTTAAAGCAGGCCCCTGTATGGTTTTTACTATGTTTATATAAAGCATTTGTAACACGTCTGTTTCTGATAGAACTGAGATGTTCACTGATTCTTATTCTAATGGGTCTAGAAGTCTGTCCAACATAAAAAGCTGAGCAGGTGCAAAAGGCAAGATAGATAACCCAATCAGAGCTGCAGTTTCCAAAGGTATTAATGTTATATACCTTGGAAGTGTTTTTGCTGCTAAATTCCTTTGTTTTACAAATGTGCTGACAGGCACAACAATGTCCACAAGGGTAACACCCCACCAGAGGGTCACCAAAAAGTGTAGTTTGTATTGTTGAAGGTGGAGTAAATCTTTTATAATGGGTAAGTTGAGAATGAATTGTCCGCCCTCTGCGATAAGAAAAAGCACATTCATCTGGGAGAATCTCATTGAGAATGGGATTCGATTTCAGTATATCCCAGTGTGTGCTGACAATCTGTCTGAACCTGGATGTATTATTACCATAGGTGGTGACTAATCTGATGGGTTGTTGGTGCTTATTTGGATTATCCACTTTTGATTTATTGTATTTCAATAGCTCAGCCCTGTTTTTGTTTTTGGTTTGTTTAGCCGTATTGGTTAAATGTTCCAAATTGTATCCCCTATCAATAAATCTAGATGTTAGATCTTGTGTATGCACAGAATATTCCATTTCCATGGAACATATTCTTTTGAGTCTCAAAAATTGTGACTTTGGGATGTTGCTGATGATGTGGCATGGGTGGGAGCTGGTAGCATGTAATAAAGTATTGTATTGTGGAAATTTTCTGTGTATGGTTGTAGCCAAGGTATGATCAGGAAACCTTCGAACCACTACATCCAAAAAAACTATGTCATGATATGCAGAATTGGCTGTGAAATGTATGTCAAAAGGATTATTATTAAGATATACCACAAATTTAGATAATTCCTCAATGTCTCCCCGCCACACCAACCAGCAATCATCAAGATATCTACGCCAGATATCTAGATACTCAATGTAAGTGTTATGTTGAACATCATATATGAAGGCCTGTTCAAAAAACCCCATAAACAAATCTGCATAAATGGGGGCGAATGATGCCCCCATAGCTGTACCTTTGATTTGCCAATATGGATTGCCTTCAAAATAAAAGATGTTTTTCTGTAGAACAAATTCTGTAAGTTTAATCAAAAAATTATTGAATCCAGTGGTATATAGGTTCGACTTATTTAACCAATAAGTGACTGCCCTTATGCCAGCTTCATGGGGGATGCTGGTATACAAAGAGGATACATCCATTGTACATAACAACCAGCCCTCTTCTAGCTGAGAATCTTGAATGATGTTTAAAAACTCTGTGGTATCTTGGAGGCGTGATCTGATCATGCTGAGTAATGGTTTAAGATGTTCATTAAGAAAAGCTGATAGGGGTTCTGTAAGAGATCCACGACCTGAAACTATTGGTCGACCTGGTGGGTTGTACAAATCCTTGTGTATTTTGGGTATGAGATATAAATATTGCGGCATTGGTTCATGTACCTTAAGTTGCCTAGCGACTTGTGTAGTGATAATTCCCTCCTCTACTGCCAGATCCAAAAAGGAATCTATTTCAGTTTTGAAGTTAGATGTTGGGTCTACTACCATCTGTATGTAGAATTGTGATTGTGATAGTTGTTTGAATGACTCCTGCTTATATTTTAAATGATCCATGACAACAATCCCACCACCTTTGTCTGCTGGGGTAATGACTATATCCTTGTTCTGTCATAATTGTGAAAGGGCAAGTCTTTCTGCTTGACTGAGATTGCTGCGAGTGCTTGTGTAGTTATTGGAAAAATGTAAATCCTTCATAACACAATTTTTGAAAATGGAAACATGTTTGTCCATAGGAGGTATAAAATTTGATTTCCCGAACCGGAAACCAGTAGATCTTTGAGAGTTTGACTGATCTGAAAAAAATAACTTAAGATTAAGAATTCTGCAAAAATTATTAATATCCTCCATTAACAGATGTTCAGGAATCGGTGATGTTGGTACAAAATTTAAACCTTTATTCAATACTTGGTATTGTACATTAGTAAGTTCACAAGAAGAGATATTAAGAACATTATTCACTGTGTTGTTATTTGTTTCAATAAGGTTTGAAGGTTGGTTGTACCCACATTTTCTCCTATGTTTCCTCCCTGCCCTGCGTTTGTTGACCCTAAAGGGGTAGATTGCTTCCTTTTTGCAACTGGGGACGCCTGGTAAGAGGAAACCTCACCATCTGTAGTTGATGAATAATCATCATCAGATGTGACATTATATGTTGTATCATTCTTTTTTAATATAGGTCTAGGTCTCTTCCTGCCCTTTTGTGTTTTGTTTCCACCTTCATAGAACCTGACACTTTTTTGTGTTATGAATGGTTTGCCTTTTTCATAGTCCGCTAGATCTCTATGAAACTTATGCATTTTCTTCTTCTTAAGTTGCTCTTCAATGGATGCTAAATCTTTAGCTAGTTCTGATAAATGGGACTGATAGTAGTCTTCAGTGGAAAAAGTTTCTGCTTCTGAACAAGTGATTTGTATATCTGTGATCATTGTTTCTATGGTTCTTTTATAATATTTGGAAAGACTATTTACAAAAAGCATGGATGCTTGATGCTGTGCAGTGGCCCAATCTTGTGTTAATTGGTTATCTATGTTAGCCACCAGTGGTTGCAACCTAATTCGGAGCCCTCTGGGTGTAATGTCTTTTATTTGGTACACCTTAAACAGTTTGAGGTGCCATATATTGGTTCTGAGAGCTTTCATTTGTCTGCTAAGCTTAGAAAAAACAGACCCACATTGGTCATGTCTATTAGATGGGGTATACTCTACCATGGGGGACTGACCAGTACTGAGTCCAAACACATCTAAGTTGTCCTTGTCTGCCGATAATCCTCTAAGGATGGCATTCAAATCCATGTTTGGACAATAGTAATAAGTCTATACTATAAATGTATATCACAAATAACTAAAGAGATTCAATGTTTATGAATAGTGAACTCTGGTCCAAAATAGAAAAAGGCCTCACCCCTTATTAAATTTACAATGCCGGATATTCAGAATAATTGGATAGGCCCAATTAGAACAGTCAAACCAAAGACTTATAGATTTCAGTGCCTAATTTGTAAAGCCCTGGCCAACCAATACTTAGATATAATAGTGTTCCGTTATAAAACCTGGTTGATATAATCAAGGCTGATAAAAATATATGTAAAAAGTATATATAAATGCTGATGACAGTCACCAACAAGTTGGAATATCACAATGTTGATTACCAAATACTCAAAATGTGATTAAATGAGCCTGATTGAAACAGTCTAACCAAGGGACTATATTTGGTATATATCAGGTTTGTAACACCCTTACAATAAGTGGTCCTGAAAAATAGCCAAACTTAGGCCACTATTGTGGTAAATTGGTTATTAATATGTTCAGGCCACCGTAAGGTGCTAAAAAATGTTCCAAATTATTTTTGTTAGTCACTTATGGAGCCCTTACTATGAGTGGACCACAAATTGCTACCTACATTGTATTCATGGTATGTTTAAATGCTGGATAATTAGGCCACCGTAAGGGTATATTGATCCGCTATGAATGATATATCTTAACCTCATATCAACCAGAAACCATATATATCTTTGCTCTGCTTAGGTTGATTATTTCCGTTGGTAGACCAATAACCCAATGCAGGCCCTATTTTAAAAAGAATTATGCCAATTTTGGACCGTAAATGAAAATTCCAAGTTGAGAATAGTGACCGCTACCAGCCTATCAGCTCAAAATGATTCTTTGTAATTGAAATCATCCAGCATAGCCATTACTTGCTAGACTATGATTAATTAAAAAACTAATTAGACCTAAGTTGGTTGGCCAGCTCAACGCTAATGGTTATTATTATATTCTTTTGGAACTAATATATAGCAATAGGTCCAAAAGCTAGAATATATGAGTATGGATAGAGCCTGAAAATGATGTATCATTCAATGCTTGTGGACATAATTCAAACAATAAAACATGTATTTTTCTCAAACTAAACACTAAATTAAATAATATGGAAAGCATGTGGATTACTAAATTGGGGGCTTTTTTCAAACCAGGATTGAATGAATATGAAGTACATGATGGCACATTGAGATAACTATTTAATTTTTTTGGGTCACATAATGTTGACATACTATAAGGTATACCTGGGTATTTATTTAGCCTAGATATTTCTGGCATATAAATACACTAATTCTCAATATTAAACTAAAGTTTTTGTCAACTTAGTGCATCACCATGACTTTCATATAATACTACAATATTGTGCTATTTAATTTTCAATTTTGTGTTTTGTTCCTAGTTGTTTTACACAATCATACTGCTATCAGCATTAACTAATTGCAGATGTTTCACATAAGGCTTTTGACCAATGGTAGGAGCATACCAATTAATAGAAAGGTATTTAAGAAGTACCAGGATGTTATGTTGGTTTGTACAACTATTTGTGACTAAAAGAAATGTAACATTGATAAAGGCTTGTAAAGCCGAAACCGGTCTGTTATTTTCTACACAGGCAGCTTTCTAGCTACCTGGTAATAAATTTTATTTTGATTCAACAAATTCTGTTGCTTCGAGTGCTGGTCCCCTTTCTTGACTTCAACAATTGCCTAAGCTTCTGGTGTCATTCTAAGGGGATCCAGTATCTGTCTGCTTGGGAAAACATGATCGACAAACCACGATGCTTTGCCAGAGATGGCCTGCACCTGTCGCCCTTGGGATTCTGGATACTGGCTAAGGCTCTTGCCATCCCTATAGTGCCTTTTTTAGGCAAGATTCAAATGACAAATTCACCACCATAACAGGTACAAGCAAGCAAAATCTGAAGGTAATGCTACTCAATGCTAGAAGTCTAAACCTCAAATGCACTCACTCGAGGCACTCCTTAAAATGGAGAATATCAACATCTGTGCAGTGACAGAGACCTGGTTCAAGGCTCCAGAGAGAACCCCTGCATTACCAAGCTATAATTCATACCACACCTTTCGGCCACCTAACTTGGACCAAAGCACTAAAGGCGGAGACATCCAAATCCCAGCCCCACCCCCATTAGGGAAACTACCGTAAAAAATTTCTCCAAAGCCAACTTCACGTTTTTCAGACAGAAGTGGCAAACTTCACGACACTCATGCTGATGGACAATAGAGATATGACTGCTGAATCCTATATAATTGCACTTTATAAGTACTTACACGAGTGCATGGATCATGCACTCGTGTAAGTACGAGTGCATGGATCGTGCAATCCCTAAAAGAACCAAGATGCTATCCTCCAAAAAAAGGAAGCCAATCTGGTGGTCCCCTGTATAAACAAACTGTACAACAGAAGAAAGAAACTATTGCAAAAAAGAGTAAAATCCCATGATTGGAGGAACCCCGTGGTCAGCCTCAGTAAGAAGCTGAGATCCCTCATAAAATCCACCAAAGCTAGTTACGAAAACAAAATTGCCACTGATTCTAAAGACAACCACAAAGCATTCTATAGCTATGTCAAGAATCTCAATGGCAACACTCAGATCTGCTCTGAGTTACAGCACAATGGCAGTAAATATACAGAACCAACTGATATTGCCAACATCCTGGCAGATAGGTTCAGTGCTAACTTTACCCCTCTCTCATCCCCTAAAGGGCCCATCTCTATACAGGAAGAATGCAAAATACCTGTAATCACGGCTACACAGGTAAAAAAAAACTCTCCAAAGCCAAGAACACAGCATCCATGTGACCTGACAACATCCCAGGCTGCTTTCTACATGAACTACAGAATGAACTGGCACCCCACCTAAGTACCATGTTCAATCATAGCCTCACCTCAGGCTTTGTGCCCACTGAATGGCACACAGCAACAGTTATCCCACTCCACAAAGGGGGAGCCACCACAGACCCTGAGAACTACTGCCCCATAGCCTGACCAGCCTGGTCTGCAAGGCTATGGAGCGTATCATCATGGAACTTATAAACAATGACATTGGTAATCTCCAAACTCTGGACCCTACCCAGTTTGGGTTTGTAAAAGGCAGATCATATCTCCTAAACCTAACAGACTTCTTTGAAGCAGTCACCAAAGCTGTAGATGAGGGTAAGGTGGTACACACAGCCTATTTAGATCTCGCCAAGGCTTTCGACACCATCCCCCACTCTGGAATTATAGGCAAACTCACTAAACAAGGTATAAATCCCTATGTCACAAGATGGGTTGCTAACTGGCTCACTGACCGAACCCACACTGTGAAAGTAGCAGACTCTAAATCCAACTTCAGACCAGTGACAAGTGGAGTACCACAGGGTTCAGTCCTAGGTCCTCTCCTGTTTGGTATCTACTTCTCTGAAGTACTGGCTAACACAGAAGGTCTTTGGCTAACAAAGTTCGCAGATGACTGCAAACTAGGAGCCATAATCAAATCTCCTAACGATGTGGACATCCTACAAAAATGCCTCACTGAGACATGGCCTCAAGCTCAATGCCAAAAAGTGCATTGTCATCCCTTTTGGTAAAAACTCTGTACCCATGAACTACCACATAGGCAAAAGTGTGATAAGAGACCTTGGGATACAGGTGGATAGTAGTCTCTCCTTTGATAATCACATTGCCACAGTAGTCAGGAAATCCTTTTACGTGGCACACCTCATCACAAAAAGTTTCTCATCCAGAAAAAAAGAGGTCATTGCTCCCCTCTACTCATCACTCAATAGACACATTATAGAGTACAATGCCCCTTTTGGCATGTACCTCACAAGACATCTACAACAACTGGAAAGGCCACAGAAATACCTCACAAAGAGGATTACTGGCCTCAAACAGATGCGCTATGCAGACCGTCTAAAAAAACTCCGGCTTTACTCTGTCGCATATCGCCTACTCAGAGGCGATCTCTGCCTAACATACAAAGCTATGTCAAACCCAGAGCTGTTGGACATGCTCCATGTAAAGAAATCCCAATTCCTCTGAGCTACACGCTCTAGGTTTTTTTAACCTTGTCACCACAATAAACAGAACATGCTGGAGGGATAGATTAATATCTCAGAGACTTCCCATACTCTGGAACAAACTACCTAGCTATATCAAACAAAGCTCCTCATTAGCACTCTTTAAGAAAAATCTTGATGATTGGATGGGAGATAGGAAATTCACCCCAGGGATCACTTCTGTGGCTCTGCTTGACAGGGGCACATGAAAATAATTTTCTTGGGTGGCAAAAGCCAGGGTACCGTTTGGCTAGGCTTATATAGGCCCTAGGGCCAATAGCCTAGTACCTACCTATGAAGCACTCATGCAGGGAACTTTTTTTCTTACATTTCCTTACTTAATATTAGCCAGCTCCAATGTTGTACAACCTTAGGACATGTCACTGATTTTCACTGAAGCAGGTTTCAGTGAAATGATGCATGTATTTCATAAATAGTTACAGCTCTGGTGTAACAGTTACAACTTTAGAGTCACATTAGGAGGGTGTGCCCAGCCCTGCCTCTCACTTCTTTACTGGTGTTCACATAGTTTGGATTTTGATTTGTAAAATTTCTTATAGAAATGTTCCCATATTTGAAGCCTAGAAGGCTGAAGCATTCAGAATGTTTTTTTTTCTGACCATAATTTTATCAGCCTGGAGTCCCTTCTGTGTGTCTACTGCCTGAGTGAGGTGACTGTGAAGAAGTACCATACTGCCAGCATGTCAAGCCGACCACCCAAATAAGGAAAAGGCTGAAACTTCAGGCCTAACTCAGTCTTCTTAAGATAGTTGTTAAAGATGTTCAGCCCTAGGATAAGCAAGAGCATCTCACACATGATCGCTCTCTTGTGCCTGAGCACTAGAAGTAAGAGTCTAGAAGGGTGTCATACCCTTCAAAAAGTATATCTACTTTTAGAGAAGGCTCACAGATGTTGCATGCTGCCAGCTCTACATCAACAAGCAAGTGGGTGAAATGTATGTCTCTCATCAGCAGACAAGAGACATACAAGATGTACACTCCAACACCACTTCTTTCATGCTCAATTGACTAGAGGATGTTCACATATAACTTGCAGCCATGAAGAAGTCCCTATTGCAATGCCGGTACTTGTAATGCTGATTGCCAACAGAGCAATAAAAAAAAAAAGATCAAAATCCCAGGAGCAGAGCAAATCTCAATCATCAGTCTTCTTTAAACTTCTTTTTGGCAGAGGTGCAAGCTGTCAACCTCCAAACATCTCTCTCTCTCTCTCTCTATATATATATATATATATATATATATATATATATATATATATATATATATATATGGTTCCTATTACATGATCGCAGATGCATGTTGTTGAATGCATCTTGATAGAACGTAAAAGAATGAAATGGCAAAATAGAGAAGTGGCTTTTAAATGAATTCTTTCCCTGGGAAAGAATTTGCTTGCCCGCTTCCGTTACTTTGCCATTTTCAGCACTGTAGTTCAATCTCGGAATTGGTATATTAAAGTAGGGGGTATGGGGGGCCCAGCCCCCCACTTCGGGGGTGAAGCCCCCCACTTTATGTAATGTTATAAAGTTTTTTTTTTTTTTTGGGATCAGTGATTTTTTTCCCTTGGAAAAAAATCGCTGTTCTGAGGTTTCAACATTGTAAGCTTTCGCTTACATGGGGTCGATAAATCATCATTTGCTTTTGTAAGCATTCGCTGATATATATATATATATATATATATATATATATATATATATATATGTCGTTGTGTCTTTTGGCTTTTCCCAGTTAGGGGTCACCACAGCAGAACTCCAATCCGCTAATGATTGACAGTAGATTTTTACATGCCGAGTTGCTGGCTCTGACTCACAACCTTCAACGAAGGTACACCCATTCATGCATGTCTCCACACAGAAGACGCTCTAGCTGAGAATCGAACAGGACAACGTCTTACTGTGAGGCGACAATGCTACCGCAGCATCACCACCGCAGCTGCACATATCTATATATATATATATATATATCAACTGATACCAACTTCAAGATCATCATAGTTTGGAGAAAATGGAGTGTTCTGGGAAATGGCCATCTTGGACTTACTATATGTAAGTCTGTTTTCAGCCATTCAGTCTCTATGTTTTGGGACTCACTCTATTGGGTATCGACATTTCAAATAGTTACCATGGTTGGTGGTCACACTTGCAATTGAGGAGACTGTCGGGATGTGACAGTCTTATCTAATGAAGATCTTCAAGGTCTCTCTGCCATAGCATGGTTCATGAGACAGGCCCAGTCATTGGTTACTTTTCAGATGTTTGAAATGTGGTGGAACCTGTCCTTGCAAGTGGAAGAGTGTACATTTAGGGAATGTGGTCTGACCAGTGCTAGGCCTTGTTCAGGTATTTCTAGCTCCAGTGGTGTCCTTATGAGTGCTTCCTGTCTTTAACGCAAGTGAGTCCCCATTAAACTAGGTTTAAGTTAGTTCTTCATCGCTATGTGTCCTATAGGACCCATCTGAATGATGGATAGGGAAAATGAGTCCTCCCTTCCTACAGCTTCCCATTTCAAATATCTCCTTTTTTGGAGACACTCTGAGACTGCTAAAGTCCCAGTAGAATATATCCCTTTGTGCACCTCCTGTAACTGTCAACATGCCATTTAAATTGTTCATAAATTAATGAAGAATATTTTACAGACACAAATGTCCTATAATGCATATATTCACACTGCCTCCTAACAATTTTCAAATATTATTTAACCATGTTCACCTTGCAGCAGTGGTCAGCCAGATTCATATGCAGACTGCATCCTTATTCCACTAAGACTGCCCATTTTCCCACTGTGTACATCTGTGATATTTGACTGTGATTGAAGTAGAGGAAATAATAGTCAAAGAAACAAATGCATCATCATATCAATGATCATTTAACTCTAATCAAGACACTATAATTTACCTTCGGATGCAATCCCCATAGGTAACCATCTTCTAACTGTCTGAACCTCTGATGTTTGTGAATAAACTGAAAGAAGTAATAGCCGCTACAGTGCACTTCCAAACATTTACAGTTCAACATGCACTGTCTCTCTGAGCAAGCACGATGTCACATCTATGCTTGATTTTATTCATTCTTTAAATACTTACATTTATTCCTGCTATTTTCTGAGGGTGAAGAAATATATCTTGTTTTATCATTTTAGTTTTCACAATTTTAGAATAAGTCCCTTTCTGTATCTCTTTTATATCAGTATCCACACTTTAGCCCATTGTTCTGGTGCCAAGATAAGTTAGTTTCCAGTATTAAGGTGATAAAACATGACTGAGAATATGAAGAAGTTCTGAAATGTAAATGTTGTTTGATAAAGCAGTCGAAATGTTAGCAATATTTTTTAACCTACAAATAAATGGTGTTGCCTTGCATGCAATGTTAAGGCACATAATTTTGCTACTTACTTCTGCCCTCCAACATGTACAGTTTTGTAGACTGATAGTGAGATATTGTAAAAATGTATTATTAATTTCTATAGAGTGTTCAATATTATGAAACTGCAGTGTGCTACCCACTTTTATCATGTATCATTGGAAAGAAAACTGCCACTGACAACTTGGATCTATTTTGTATACATATAGAAATATAACCATTTGCTTGACCGTGATACTAGTATTTTTTGGCAAATAATAAATGTGCAATATAACATATCATTGTCTAATGAAAAACTTATATATTTTACATTTATGAAACTTGCATCTTTTATGACACGTTGCAGTCAATATAACACGTTTTCAGTAGAGAATTTTGGATGCAAGCTCTCAGGAACCAAGGATTTTTGTGGCTTAGAAGGGAGTTAATTAGCCTCCTGCTGCTCAACACTACAGTTAATCAACACTTAACTGACTCGATAGTAAAAAGGGGGGTATGTTTTTCCATTGCCAAGTTCACTGTGGATGAAAGGAATTTATATAGCTAACCCAGACAGTCTGAGGGATACAAACTTCAACTTGGCAGAAGAAAACTTTGATTTCAGCTTGGCCAAGGTATTAGACTCTATCATGTATTAAGGTTGAAAGGCATTGTTGTATATGGAACTTCTACTAGATCAAAGAGGTCAACAAAGAAAGGATGCCTAGTTAGGATCTCATTCCTTTTAGCTGGAGGTTTATAGAGGGCATCTGCCTTTCTGGCCGTAAATGGAACAGACTCTAGATTTTTCCATGATGAACACCTAGCAGCTTTATATCCCTTACCATGGCTACTATAATGGATGTCCATGTGCCCTGACATAATTTTATGTTGATGCATAGGACAGCAGTTTGCATAGGTGCAGCTAAGGTTGTCCTTCTTTAAGAATAAGTTCAGGTAGCCTATTCTGGGCGCAATCATCCGTGTAGTGGTTCCTTTGGGCAAGCAATCCAGAATCTGGTGGAGGGCATCCAAATGAATAAATGGACAATATTCATACATTTTGAGTGTTACAGTTTTCACACTTTAGATTTTTATATTTACATTAACTTTTAGTAGTTCTGTTTCATCTATATATTTAAATGTAGCAGTTTGTTACTTGGTTTTAACATTTGTTTGATTTCAATCTGTTTTGTAAAGTTGCTTGTGATAAATTATTAGAATAAAAGCTGAGTTAACATTTGCAGAGGGTTGTTAAACTCAATTTGCCCCCTCTTCTTCCAAGGATGGTTGGGTTCTTAACATGGCCACTAAGATCCATATCTTAGAGCTCCTTGATCTGTCCCAACAAAGAGCACCAAAGACTAAATTATTGCAGATTCCTTTCTTCAATAGGGTTCTAGAGAATTGCCCCCTTTTTGAAAAGAAGATATTCCTACTCTCATAACTTTTTTGTTGGGGGTGGGTAATTTTTGCTGTATCATGAACCTCCACAGTTTCAAAAATGGTGACTTTTGAAGGGTTCATGCTTCTGCTGCTGTAGGGTACCTCAGTTCACTCAGGGCGGGTATATACCACTTCTTTTATGAAGTGTCACTGTTTTCATTCTGTACCCATTATTTACAAGCATGAACGACAGTGGGGCAGAAACTCTGCATAGAACCTCATTGTGTTCTTTTATCTGGAGGACTGGCTTCTGGAGGTCGTGTCAAGTAGTTACCTACAGGGTAATGTCTGGGTCTTGGATGCTTCTATACTTAGTTACTAGTATCTTCTAAAGCTATGAAAAGTTCTGTTATCCTGAGTTAATCCTGACTTAGAAGACTGCTTTTATCAGGGCAGAGCAGAGTTGGGGCAGCCTACTCTTTGGGTCATACTTATCTGCAGAAAGATAGCGAGAGAAATCAAGATGTCATATGTTTGGTTTCCTGAGTGAAATTAAGGTAGATGGTATAGGCTTGGATCCTCCTACGTCTTTTGGGGTTATTGTCAACAGTGATATTTTAACTCTATTTTCATGCCTGAAGTTGCTGTTGCTGCACTGAAATATCAGATGTCATTGAGCACACCCTCCACTTATTCCCAGAAAATCTTTTGTCATTATATCCTTGTCACTGAACTTTGTAACTGTGGACCATCTTCACCAGTTTTAATGTAGGCACTCCCAACAGCAAAAACAAAATTTGAAAACTGACAATGCATTAGCAGGTTGGAGGGGTCAATTTCACATTCTTCATAACTAAGGGGAAGTGGACTTCTGGAACAGGGGACTTCACATAAAATAGAGAGAGCTACAAGCATGGTTCTTTAGTCTGAAAGGTCTGGATGACAAGATGAAACCAGATCCCCTCTTACTCCAGTCTTCTGACAATCAAACAGTGTATTACATAAACCAGTAGGGTAGCAGACAGTCTCATGTCTAGACAGATGAAGCATGTCAGACAGTGAGTCATACCTGTTCCAAACATTCATACTCCAGGAGATGTGAATATACTGGCAGACTAATGAAGTCATACTTCCTGCTTTCTTTCCTGGAGGTGAGGATTTGGAAATACAGACTAGTTAGAGTGTTGGACCTAATGGGGCACCTCAAAGATCAGTGCCTTTGTAACATGGGAGAATGTTCCCTCTTACCCCTTCTAATGGAGAGTTGATTAAGTTGATTATGGATGTGTTCTTCTTCTGTATTAGTGAATAATCTAATGTGAGTTTCAACTATTCCCTCTGATTCTATGTCTACTAACAACATTCTTAAGAAATTTGAAAGGAAAGCTTGTCTTCGTTGCTCTGTTATGACAGAGAAGAATGTAATTTGAAGATGTTCTTCATCTCACATTGCTGCAGTCCTTACACTTGGGTAGTCCGCTGTCCTCGGGTTGCCGAATATCCATCAGGACGTCAGGGTACAAATGCGCATGACCCGGCGTCATATCTCAGTCTTTTTTTTGGCGATGGTCCGATGAAGCAGCCTCAGTCATTTACGGATGTCAGAAAAGTCAATAATTGCATTTCTTGTGAAACAGATACCGCGAGATTATTATATACTTTGTGTGTATTATGCTTAGGGTTGTGCAAGGTTAGTCTTTGGGAAGCGGTGCACATAAAATGCCGCCGCCGGATGATCACCGGCGCCCAAGCTTCTACAGATAAGCCTGGTTTTTGTGTTTCCAGGGTGAGACCTTATATTGCAAGATGTGGTCTCTCTCTCAGGAAGTCAGGCTAGGGAGGGCTTGGGCAGGCCAGGTTTAGCTTCAGTTTGTGTTACCCCTAGCTCTCAGGTACTGTGCCCCAGAAAGCATATATTTAAAAATGGCAGAAGATTTGATTACTGATTAGGGTTTTTTGCCCCTCCTGATGTTTCAGAGTCTTGACTGAAGACTTGCATTTTCAGAGACTCTTCATTCCATGAGGGCATTTTTTTTAAGTGGGAAGGTCAGGACTTCTCTGATTCAGGGAAAGGGAATTTGAATTTCTGTTTTACCCCAGCATAGGGCCTTTGGCTATACCTCCTGTTTGGATGTAGTGGTTTGATGCTTTTACTCTTAATGCGGATAGGTATTACAGGGTGCCTGAAGCTCATAAAGTATCTTTAAGAGTCCTAGGGCAGACCCAGAAACTGTGTTAAAATCCGGTTCCTGCAGACCTCTTGCTATGAGGGCTCTGAATTGCCAGTTTCACATGTTGAAATAGGGTAGGAGACCCAATGACCTACCTTTTTCAGCTGCCAGAGCCTGTGCCTGGCAGCACCTTTTGGGAAGGTTGGCACCATACCTTGCTTGCCTCCTTTCAAAGGCATGCCAGACGCTCCTCCTCAACAAAGAATAGCTCACAAACAGATTTCTCTCTGCTCCTCTGCCAGAAGTGGGCCTAGGATTTTTATTCTCGCCTGTTCCTAGTACCACATTCCCAAGTTCAAAATGTTGGCGTTGCAGCAGCTTTTACCTCTGCTGGCAAAGATCATTGGATGATGGGTTTGGATCTCAAGAGGGCTACCCCTGTTCATCTTATCAGACTAGTTGCCTGGGACTTCTCACTATCAGTTCTCTGCATTGCCCTTTGGCTTATCTACTACCCCGCAGTGTTCGTTCTGGCTCCAGTGATAGCTTCTTCTCACTAAAAAAGGAAATCAGATCTCTCCTTATTTTGACTGCCTAATTCTGGCTCAAGGAAGGGAAGAGCTTCTTCATCATTTGGAATATGTGATAGCAGTGCTAAGATGCCTAGGGTATTCTGTAAGTCCAGTCTAGTACCCTCTCAAGACATGTGCTTTCTGGGTGTGAGACTGAATACAGCATCCCAGATGGCCTTTTTAACCCCAGACAAACCCATCAACTATCTCATCAGTGATCTGGACACTGTCATTCAAATAATACCTTGCATTCATTTTAACGACAGATGCCTCAGACAAAGCTTGGGGAGCTCATCTAAATGGAAAGTGGATACAAAACAAGTGGCCTGTCAGACTACAACATCTACATATCAACATGAAGGAGATGTTAGCAGTCCAGTTTGCATTTAGCTTTCTATCCTCTATGCAGGCAAGCAATGATTTTGTGGGAGACTGCTCTCAGTTTACAGCTCAATATTCAGGCACAGAACTCCTTAGCAGATGTGTTGTGGATCCCCACGAGGTGGAAATTGATCTCATGTATTTTCAGAAATTTGTGTCATGGGGGGGAACTCCAGACATAGATCGTTAAGCTCTCCACTAAACCATCAGCTGCCAAAGTTTTGCACAAAAGGTTTTCATCCCACAGCTTGGAGGTGGATCTTTCTTTCAATTTGAGCAATCTCCCATGGTATGCCTTTCCACCTCTGCCTCTCCTCCCAAAGGTACTTCTAAAGGTCAGACAGGACAAGCCACGGATGATTTTGATAGCTCGGATTGGCCTCGACAGCACTGGTACCCATTACTGAAAGTGAGGACAGCCATTTGCTAAATGTCAAGCTTCACTCTCTGCACCTAAGAGCCTGGCATATTTCTGTTTTGAACCATAGTGGGCCTCCACTTCCTCAGCAAGTTTTTGAATGTTATTTTTGTGGCTCTTCAATATCTTACTGAGTTACTAGACAAAGGTTTGTCTTTCTCTTCTATTAAAGTTCATGCTGCAGCAATTTCAGCTCACTATGATTGCACCCCACCATTGTTTTCATCCTTTGTGTTCAAGCAATCTTAGAGGGCAAAAATATATATAGCCCCCCTAAGAACCTACTCCTGCTTGGGATCTCAATTTTGTGTTGGAGAAACTCACTCTACAACCTTTTGAGCTGCAGCTACTGCTGAGTTGAAATATTTATCATGGAAGACTGCTTTTTGTTGGCCATTACCTCTGCAAGAAGGGTTTCTGAATTACAGGTTGAGCCTTTCTTGATTTTCCATAAGGATATGGTTTCTAGTGTGGCTTTAAAACAAACTATTCATTTGCCTACTTGTTATGCAAATCCCCAAAATAAAGGGGAAAAGATTTTGCACACTTTAGATGTTCACAGGCAGTTGGGTTATTATTTGGACAGAACTAAAGGGTTCAGGCAGTCTCAGCAGTTGTTTGTTTCTTTTGCTTTGAGTTCTCAGGGCAAGCCTGTGTCAAAACAAACTATTTCTAAGTGGATTGGGTTTTGCATTGCTTTCTGTTATTCCCATCATGGCAAGGAGATTCCAGCTGGGATTAGGCCTCATTCCACTAGGGCTACTGCCACTTGACAGCTTTTTGGGGGGGTGGCAACAAGGATATTTTGGAGGCAGCTACTTGGAGTTCTGTGCATACTTTCTCTAGGCATTATCACCTGCCACTTTACTCTAAGTCCAGGGCTGGTTTTGCCACTGCTGTTTTGCAGGGCATTTTGGCAGCTCCTGCTTCCTTGTAGTTAGCCATCCTCCCTTACCTCTGCTTTGGGATTCTGTAAGGACTGCAGCAATGTGAGATGAAGAACATAGTACAGTTTTGTACCTACCATAAATGTAGATGTTTCTGTAGTTAGAGGTGGTTGTGTGGGTTGGGTTGTACATTTTGTGTATATTGTATATATTGTACATATAGTTAGTGCAAGGGTGGTTGGTTGGTTGTTTGCTGTCTTTTGGTTTTGACCTTTATTTCTAGGGTCTTCTGACATCTGGGGCAAGAAAAGACTGAAGGACTGCAGCAATGTGGATCAAACTGTACTTTCTCAAATCTCTGGCAGTGCAGGAAACTATCCAAGTACAAGTTACCTTGGCAGAGGTTACAGGGGTGACAGCCAAATCCAACTCTGGGATTGATTCCCTACCTAGGTCTTTTACTGCCACAGGAGATGACATGGGCAAGCCATGTAACCCTCCAATTTTGAAACCTGTTCTACTAAGTTGCAGAGGTTAATGCTTTAGTTGGAAAGATATCCCAAGCCATTTCACTCAAATCAGTTTGTGGGTGGTTTTGACTTGTCTCAACTACCTATATGACTTGGAACTTACTTACTCCATGGCCAAGATGCACACTTTGGCATCTCTGGCACTCAAGACCTGATGTAGAGAAAGACTGTAGGACAGCACCAGAATTTTAGAGCGGTTCTGTGTCTTTGCTGCGCTTTATATAAACCTCCTCCTTGGGACTTGAGCTACATAATTGACAGACGTCCCTGTTCTCACTTCATAATGGTTGGATCAGTGCCTCTGACATTTGTGTCTAGGACAGTAATGTTCCTGGTGGCTATCAGTTCTTCTTGCAGGATCTTAGAGGATTATACCATTATTTGTAGAGAAAAAGACAACAATGAACTGCTTTGACATGTGTTCACCACCCAGTTTCTTGGAGAGCACTGTTGTGTATATTCTCCATTTTGGTAGTATCAGCTGTGCTATAATACTTTAAAGGAAGTACAACTGAGTGAAATACTAGCAGTAAATCTTTTACAGAGAAGTAAATTGTTAAACAATTTTCTACACCTACTCCCACATTTTCTCTGGATGATTATTAATTATTTGTACACAAGTTCACAGGCAATTTGTCACAGCCCACATTTATTCAAAACGGATTCTATTGTGGTTGTTTGTCATTATAATATATTCTAGAAGTAAGCTACCCTTGAGGCATAGATTGAGTTAAGCCCAGATGACCTGGATTCAGGTTAGCTGACTAGGGTCTGGAGGGAACCTGTAAGGAGGTGGGGGGTGGGAGTTGAGTGGCTGATGCCTACATACCCATGCTCGGTAGAGGGCATTGGTAAAGCTCTTCTTTAATAGTGCCACCTCAGGAAAGCCTTTGGTTTGCAGAACTTGCACATCAATAGTTTCAGAGTTTGAGCATGTGCATATCTGAAATAACAAACATGAAAGTGTATGCATTCACAGTGAATCCACCACAGTGAACATTGTGCCATGTTTTCCAGCCAGTGTGTGGGAGGAGTTCACAGGAAAATATCATAACCTGTAGTGGATGATACAGTCTCACAGTCTCCTAGGACACTGGGGTTATTAGGATTTAAGAGGACAATAGCAAATAGAGGCTTGATGGTCACAGAAGGATGAATAGCTTAAGATATTATAGAAAAATGAGATCTCATCAGAAAGACTGAAGACGTGCAATTCTACCTTATTTTTGAGTACATTAGGGTGAGGTCAGAACCCCTGGAATGGAGCATGGATTGACTTAGGCTCAGGGAATGCTGCAGGTACCTCTTTAACCTTTCTAATGCTGGAATTGAAGTTCAGAATAACAATTTTGTTAATATTGTTTATTTCCATCTCAAAAATCACACGCTGCAATAAATATCTTGTATAACTGTACATTTTGTTAGACTAGTAGCAAAATTTCCTGGAGATTAAACATCTTTCTTGACTGTGTCAAGGTTCTGTAATTGTGTCCTGAAAGTGCATATTTCTCATCTGCATTTGTCAGTTTTAAAATCATTATTATACCATATTGGGAGTTATGCAGTCTGAATTGATGAACAAAGATGTCTGAATGTGCAGCTGACCTAGGAGGTTAACATTAAATAACCCCCAGGTCAGTCGTGTAATGAGATCACATAACTCCCAGCCCAGATGATTGAAAGGAGTGCAGCAGCAGACCAGAAATAAGTATATTCTTACTTATTTAGTCTACGTCTTCTCTGCACCCAAATAGTATCTTTGGTATTCATTTCAGTCAACTACCATTCTTTCTGTGTTGTACAAAAAAAGCTGTCCACTGTCCCTGCTTAAGCATAATGTTTTTACCCTGCCACTAATAAAATGATCGATTTTCTAGTAAATCAGTGTGGATCACAGTCTTTCAATAATGCCAAACTCTAGAGTTTCATGTTTACTGTACAGAAAATGCATGTTGAGGCCAAACCTGTTATTCTATTACCTTTCTAAATGAAATGGAGTAAAATTTGAAAACTGTGACTGATTCTTGTTTTTTGACCCCCATTATTTTGGCTTCATCCCTGATTTTCGAGCAAAGAGTAAAAATATGGATACTGAAGATTTGCTTCCTCCGGTATCATGTGATGAGGAATAGAATTGAATGCTTTAGCCCAATCAAGAAACACCATCCCTGCACTAATAACATGGTCCAGGACCATATTAATAATTACATAAATGTTTATCAAGTTGGTAGACCTTCCTTTACAGAAACCATGCTGCTGCATATCAACCAGTGGACCAGTTTTACCATAATTCTCTAATAAAGAAAGGAGATATTTTTCAAAACACTTTCCCATAAGAAGTGTCAAAAAGTCAGTAACCTAAGATCCTGTCCACGGCTCCACCAATTATGGGGAGTAAAACCATTAAGAAGCATATATTGTTAGGGGCATAATTACAGATGCCAGTGTTTCTTTTATAAACCATCCTGGTACATTATCACATGCTTGACTACCATCTTTATCGATCATGTACAAAGATACAAACATCATATCTCTCGTTCCAGTTCAGGGCCAAAAATCTGTGCCTTGCAATTAGAAAATACTGTTACAGATATTTCCAAAATAGGAATTAAATAGATTTGCAAGTTCAACTCCTGTAAAAAGTAGACTGCCATTATGAGCATTTGGTCCAAACCGACCCACACTTAGCTTGTTTGCTATTGCTTACATCTTAAAAGCAAGACACTTTGCATTATCAAATTTCTCTTCACACCTGGCAGATTTTATTGTTATCTTAAGATGTTTACTAGCTTTCTAAGCCTTTTTTTTGCAGTATATGTTTTAAAAGTCCTATATTTGTAAAACTTCTTTTCTTTAAGATTTCTGTAACCTTGTAAGGGATTTCTGCCACCATGGAAAGAAAACAAGTTTTCTAATGCCATTAGTTCACACTTCATAATTATCTACCACTCCCAGTCATTTTCCCAAATAAAATGTAAGCAATAATGAAGTTGTCTTCACTAAGGGGCTTCCATTTCACCTTATCAAGGTTCATTATTGTCTCGTATGTAGCCATCTTTTTTCCTTGATATTTAGTATATGCGTTCATTGAGTTGTATCGCACCTGATGGTAAAATGAAGGGCTGAGTGATCAGAATTACTAGGTGAGTCCAGATTAATGAGGTTACATATTTTGTTTGGAATATTTGTAACAGCAGACTGAGAATGTTATTCTGCCTACCTGGAAAGTCTGTTCATCCCACCATGTTCTTTACAGAAATAAAAATTCACCCTTGTAGTACAGAAGAATATTGCCATCTGACAACTCCATGTTTGGAAAATTAATATCACCAAAGGCAACAATATTTTTCAAATCTAGTGTGGAAACCAGCTCTTTACTATAGTCAGTCTATAGTCTATTGATTTTATAACATGTCAAATATCTTACCAGCACATTCCTACTAAACCTTAATAATTCAGCAATGAGAATTTCATATTTTTTGTCAGTTAGAAGCAGTCTTGCTGACAAGGGAAAATGTACCAATGTTACAACTCCGCACCCACCACCATCACCATAATCCCTTATAATTCAATTTTTTTGAAAATCATGTCTAACAATTTCTGTAGATTGCCAGGCTACAGTATTTGTGAGTAAGAGCAAACAGTTTTATCTTTTTAGGCAGCCTGTGAGAATTGGCATAATACATTTTTAAGTTGCCCATCTATGAAGAGAGATTGCGCCTCTTGATATATGTAATTGCTGGATCATAAAAGTTTTCACTATATCTGTGAATTTCATGCTCAGTATTTTGCCTTCTGAGGAAATGGAGTGAAAAACTATCCTTGCAAAAATGCAACAGATACATAGATTCATAGATTGTTACTAGGCTAGGCCAATGATCAGGGGGCCTTTTGAAATCTAGCCAAGTTTTCCTGAAAGAATAATGATGTCCTGTATCTGAATAAGACATTGAGAACCAGGCATTTATAAGCTACCTCTGTCCATAAGGAACGTGGGTGCCAGGCCCAGTGTAAATTTCCTATCCCTCATCCACTGGTCTAGGTTGCACTTAAACTGGGTAATAGACGAACTTGGCTTCACATGGATGGGAAGCCTGCTCCATAGGAGGGGCAGTCTCTTGGACATGTATCTGTCTCTCCAGTATGTTCTGTTAAGTCACAGAGAAAATTTAGGTCCCTATACCTTGTATTTCTGGTACTTTTTGACTTACAAATATGTAGGAGATTCATATATGTGGGGTTTGTGGATGTCTTGTAAGCCAGACATAGATCACCCCTCATCAAACTGTAGGAGACTGAGTAGAGGGAAAGGGCTTTAAGGCATTCTGTTTAAGGCAGGTTTGTTATGCTTTGTATTCTTTTTGTAAGGAAAACTCTGAGGTTGCTCTAGTTGTTGCATATGCATGGTCAGGTACATATCAAATGGAGTGTTGTACTCTGTGATTGGTCTGATAAGGGTGGAGTACAGTGGAATAATGACCTCTTTGGACCTAGATGCAAAGTTCTTACTTATAAGGTGCGCAACACAAAAGGATTTTCTCACCACTGTGGCCACATGGTGGTCAAAGGTAAGGCTACTGTCTACGAGTGTACCCAGACCCCTGACCACTGGGTCGACTCTTAGGGGCATGCCATCAATATGGTAATTAGCTGGGATGGCTGAATTACCAAAGTGTACAATCTTGCATTTCTTAGCAATGAGTTTAAGACCATGGCTTTGGTACCGTTTGTTAGTTAGAGAGATACTTTCTTGAAAAATGCTAGTATCTGCAGGGGAGTTGATTATAAGCCCCAGCTTGGAATCATCAACAAACTTAGTCAGCCATAAACCTTTAGCATTTGCCTCCATTTCAGAGAAACAGTTGTCAAAAAGGAGCGAGCCAGTACATATCCTTGAGGGACTATGCTAGTGACTGACCTCTTGATGGAGGTGGCCTCACTTATTTTGACCTCCTTGGTCCTGTAAGTCAGTCAGTTAGCTATCCAGAAGGTAATAAAAGGGTTTATATTGAAATTAATAAGCTGGTCTATAATGCCTGAGTGGGGTATTGTATCAAAAGCCTTGCCCAGGTTGAGGTAAGCTGTGTGCACAGTCTTACCTTTATCCAATGCTTTGGTGACCATCTCAAAAATAGTCCACTAAATTTAATTGGCATGACCTTCCTTTAATAAAGCTAAACTGTGGTGGGTCCAGCATTTGCAGGCTACCTATGTCTTCCTTTATCATGTCCATGATGATTCTTTTCATGGCCTTACATATGAAGATGATAAGACTTATGGGCCTGTAGTTATCTGGATCAGAGGTTGGACCTCCATTCTTCAGGGGAATAACTGTATCCATCTTCCATTCCTTAGGCACAAAACCTGACTGAAGGCTGCAGTTGAAAAGTGATTCAAGTGAACCAGAGAGATCATGTTTCATGTTATTTATTAAACATCCCAGGATGTTGCCAGGGCCCATCGATGGAGTGCTTTTGACCTTGGAAAGTGCATTGATGACTTGTTTTCTAGTAATAGTTGGAGGATTGTGGTATTTGGTATTTGCTTTGGACTATCAGGAGGGGAGTGAGGGGAGATATTTGAGCTGAACCTGTCAGCCAAAAGGTTGACAATGGCATTGTTATGTATTTCCCCTGAGGTTACGAACATAGCTGTAGAAAGCTTTGTGGTTGTCCTTTGCCCGAGAAGCTATTTGTTCTCCAAATTTAGCCTTTGAAGTATTAATTAGCCCTGTTAACTGCCTGCTTCAATTGGTCAGGGGCTTTTAGTATGCATGGATTTCTTACTCATATGCTTGGCCAAGGCTTTTTTTTCTTTTGTTGTATAATCAATCGATATTGTGATTCCACCAGGGTGGCTTGCCTTTTGAGGTTGTCTTATTCTTAATACAAGTACTTGCTGTATACAGCTATCAATATGGCTGTGCAGAGATTCTGTAAATAGTTCAGCCTATGCTATGGTGTTTACTGGGTTTGGGGGTGCTTGGAATTTAGCCAAGGTGTTGCTTAGTATAGAAAGGTTAGCTTTGAAATAGTTCCAAATGGTTTTTGGTTTCATTGGATCCCTAGAATTAATTTTTATTTCAAGTAATACTGCCTTATGGTCAGATCTGATGAGTGAAGTCATTACATTGGGTGAGGAATATCTACCCTCCCCCCATGTTCGTGAGTACAAAGTCAAGGATGTTTGTACCCCTGGTAGGACAAAATTTACCAACTGTTCCAGGATGTTGATATTAACAACTTTTAGGAATTGCTGGGCTTGTGCATTAGAAGTAGTGTAGGATTCCAATCTATAGAGGGGTAGTTGAGATTATATAGTATTGGGCAGGTCTATATCAGAAGATCAAAGATTTAAAAGCTTTGAATCTGATATGGTTGACACCATATGATCGAAGTTTTGAAACGTTGAATCTTTTAACGATGATCTCTGTATAGTGTGGAAAAGGAAGAGTTCCCTTTTCTGCACTGTAGAGCGATCTCGGAGTTGGTATATTTAAGTAGCGGGGTATGGGGGTGGCTTGCCCCCCTGCTTAGTGCATTTAAATGGTTTGTTTTTGTAGGTTGTTGTGTTTTGTTAGATTTTCGATGTTTCAAAACTTTGATTATATGGTGTCGACGATATAGGATTCGCAGTTTTGAAATTTCGATCATGTAATATAGGCCCATATTGGACTGAACTGTGAGACACTCTAGTACATTGGGTTAGTAAGTATAGGTTTCCTGGGATATGGAGTGGGGCCTATGTATGTCTATAGGTTGCAAGGATATGGTATGATACCCTGTTTATGGTGAGTTGCACATATATGAGTTCCAGGGGTCATACACTTTTGTCTAGATGTCAGGTTGGTTTTAATATAGACTGATGCTCATCCACCTCCAGTTCCCTTGTGCACAGTATGAAAGGCATTGTACTTTTGCATTGCTTGGGTACTTTCCCTGTCTTTAAACCATGTAGAAAGGCTCTCTGCCAATATCCAAAAGTCTAGGGGGGGAATAAGCGCAGACCATCCCTGGCAAAGCAGAGTGGTCTTTCAACCATATCATCCCAGTCCATCGAATATTGTACATCCCTGGACTAACACCAGAAGCAAAGCAAATTGTTAAAAGTCAGTCATTTTCTGTTGGTAATGGACATCATCTATGAAGATGGATAAGTGAGTCAGTTGACTATCCAGCAGGTGATAAAAGGGTTTATAAATAAATTAGTATCTGGTCTATAATGCCTGAGTGGGGTGTTATATCAAAAGCCTTAGCCAGTTCTTTTCTGAGAGTTGCTAATGATCTAATTCTTTTTTTTTTTTTTTACCATGGAGTCGCCTGTAAGTAACTCTCCAGTTGGATATTGAGTGATGTGGTGAATGTTGCTCAGTACTAGTCTCATACTTGCCTGAGACAAATAATCAATAAGCTCAATCATGTTTCACTTCATATAGTCAAGGGAGGTATATCTTTGGTCATTAACACCCACATGGATTATGACATAGTCATACTAGTACTTGTGGTTCCGTGACCTGAGTGTATGTGTGACTTGATGGATCCTAGCCCTGGAAAGGCAGCTAACAGTGACTCTCTCCTTACTCAGTCTGGTGAGCGGGACATTGGTGTACCTCACTATAAGTCACCAATGACCAGGGAATTTGGCTGTCTGCTGGTTTGACTTAAGGTCTTAGCATTAGAGGCAGTAGATACAGTGTTACTATGTGAAGCTGTAGGTGGTGTTTTAACGAAGTGTTTACATGATGGCTGAGGACCCTTTCTTTGATTGTACTGTGCAGGAGGTCTTAGTGTTTTAGGAAGGCTACGTCTAAGTTCCTTAGCATAGCTAATTTTATGTGTAGAGTCTCTACCCTGTGCAGTAAGCATTGTGCAGGTGTTACTGACAACCTCTGTGGGATTAGCTTTGGTTGTTTTGCCTCTAGAATTAAAGTGCATTTACAACTCTCACATAGTTTATCTGTTTTATTAAGAATAAGTGGGTTGTCAGCATACATGAGACAGTTGCTACAATACCTCAGAATACCCATCTCAGCCAAACTGGCCACAGAGAGAGTCAGGACGTGCATATCCCTGACTACAGATCTACTAGGGACAAGGGAGGGAAATTTAAAAATTGAATAGGTCAATAAGACAGGGAACCTGATAAGCAACACTCAGCTATGTGCAACCTAGATGCTCTAGTAGTTAAAACAAATCTGTCTAGACAGTAATGCTATAACAGCATACATCACAAACCTTCCTAATATAAAATAATTGGTTTGGAGCCCACATGCTCAAACCAGAACACAGATACTTAGAATAACAGGCACAATAAGCCTTCAAAAGAATTCCCAGCTCAGAAGGGTGGAGGCTACCCACTTCTCACATAAGGATGCAGACCACAAACCTTCAGAACTAAGCACTTTTAGAATAACAGGCATAATAAGCCTTCAACCAACAATTCCCAGCTCAGAAGGGTGTAAGCTATCCTGTCCTGCAACAAGAGTGTAGACCCCAAACCTTCCTGATGTAAGATGACTGGTTTGACACTGAAGTGCTTAAACCAGAACAGAGACACTTAGAATAACAGGTACAATAAGCCTTCACCAGCAATTCCCAACTAAAGTGTGGAGACTACCCTCCTTTCCCACAAGAGTGTACACCACAGACCTTCTTAATGTAAAATATCTGGTCTGGAGCCCAAGGGCTTAAAACAGAACTAATATACTTTTAGAATAATAGACACAATAAGCCTTCAACCAGTAATTCACAACTCAGAAGAGTGTAAACTCTCCTCTCCTACCACAAGAGTGTAGACGATAAACCTTCCTAATGTAAAATAACTGGTTTGAAGCCCAAGTACTTAAATCAAAACTAAGAAACTTACCAACCATTTATTTAATAGCAGAACTTTAATAAACCATTAGTCATTTAATGTTTGAGAAGGTAGAATCTCACTTATACACAAGCTTTCTTTATTTTACATAAAGTAAAAATATCCTCCTCAGTTTTTTCAAATGAAACAAGACATACACTGAGATTATTTGCAACAAAATGGATTTACAGAAAATTAAAGCACCCATTACCCGAGAGCATTTTTTTGAGAGCTGCATATATAGAGTTTGAGCCCACTTAAACAAGAAATGGTAACCTGTTCTTTTCTGGGAGTTGCTAGTGATCTAATTATTTTTTTACCATGTAGTCACCTATCAGTAACTCTCCAGTTGGATATGGAGTGATGCGGTGAAGAGTAAATTCTTGCTAAGTGTTCTCAGCTTAAAAATTTCCTTCATCCACTCTTCTTTTTAATATGGTTATCTTGTTAAATTTTTGGAAATATCATGACTGCTGTAGCTATTGTTCCTACATCTTTTCCCATAGCTGCTTTAACCTCCAATATGAAGGACATCTGTTAAGTTACAACATTTGCTAAAAGGTGACAGTTACACTACATGTACAGTTATTATAAAGCTGTAACATCACAGAAATGAAGCCAGGATTGTCTTGTTTATTTGAGTTAAAAGCTTTGTATAAAAATAGACATGTTTGCCAATAAATGTGTTACTGTTCATTATGGAAGGTAATATGATATACCCCATGTAGAGAACTATATTATTTTTTCAAACTGATATGTCTATTCTTCAGATGTTAAGTTTATCTTTATAAAAGAAATATTTGCTTTTAATGGGAAATGTTTATTTTACATACATTGCCAGGCTGAATTAGTTGTGTCTTTCTTAGCTGTGCAGCTCTCGTGGCAGGACCCACAGGACAGTGGGATTGTTAACCAAGTAATTTTTGAATACTGAACTCCAGAGAATTCTCAGCATTGTACTGAAGGTAAACAGAAGACATTTTCAGATTGTCCTTACAACCCTCCCCCCCAAAAAAAAACAGCAGGGAGAATTACAAAGTTTAATAACAAAGAACTCACCCTTCAAGATGGTGAATGACATCCAGACTTCATATTTTTATCCCAGAGTTCATATTTTATTTGTACTTTCAATAAATACTGACTTATTACATGGTAACTACAGGTATTTAAGGTAGTGATTCTGAGCTTGTCTCAAAGACTATAACATGTAGCCTGCAAGTAGTGTCTTTGAAAGAAGTCCTAATGGCTTTATGGGTCATGTCTAGTCTGCCATTATAGGTAGAATTTGATCAGCTGTCTATTTTTGGGGTTACTAGTACATTTCAAGTGCTACACCAGCTGTTTTGGTTTTGGCAGGTTGTAGCTGTTGTGGTTTCACTTAATTTGATCAGATACTACTGAATGCAAGGACTGAGTGGAATCAGTGTTAATCCTACTGGCATTAATCATATCACATGGACTATTGGCACTGTGGATAGTAACTTTCATAGGCTGAGAACCACAAAAATGGTGTATATGCTGTGCAGCCTTACACAAACTAATTTATAATGAAAAACAAAAAAAATCCTTAAATATTATTAAAGTACTAAGAACTTTTTCAGAACTCCATCAACATTTAGCTGCTCTCATTTTTAAAATAGGGTAAATTGAAATTTGATACTTCAGACCCATAGGTGTGGTGGGATCCAAACTAACTTGCCAGACAAGCTCTCTTTATTCTATTCTTGTTTCCCATTGTCCACCTCTGGCATCTAGGTGTATTTTTTTATTAAAATTCCAAATTCAAATTTTATGAAATCCTCACATTCCAAAGAATGTTTACAGGGAGCATTGTTTTTCCCTTCCTGATATCATACAAGTGCTCAAACATTCTCTTACCCAAACTTGTTTTTATTTTGCCAATATAAAATGGTCAGCATTTATTACAAATTGCAATGTAAACCAAACCTCTTGTGTAACAGTTACTTTTATAAATGTTATTTGAGAGTAGCAATAAGTCTTCAAAATAACAAATTCCTTATCCGTGATATAATGATACTGGTTACATCTCCCACACTTTGATGTTCCATTTGAAAGTGTCCTCATTCACTTTTATTGATTCAGACTTATTACTTTCCAAGATTCTCTTAATATTTTTGCATACCTCAAAAAACAAATTGTGGGGCATCCACCACAATCCTTAAAATGTCCTGGTCCACTTTAAAAATAGACCAATTATTTGTTATAATCTTTTTTATAGATAAACTATTATCATTGTATAAAACTGTCATACAATGTTCATACTTAGGTTTATCAACCTCACTATGGATCCATTCCTTCACTGGTGTATATTTACGTAAAATACCTTCATTATTTTTTTGTATTCTAATTTTGTGGTTATCATCTTCTTCCTTTATTGCTTATTTTAAATTCACATCTGTTAGACATTTCTTTTCTTTCATATGAAACCCTTTTAATTTGCTTTTTCTATCTTTCACTCTTTTGCCATCAATTTTTTTTCTTCTTACTACTTTCCAACTTTTATCTTCTTTGTCACTGGCTTCTGATTCTATCTCGACCTCCTGTCCTTCATCATTTTTGTACTGTCTCCTTTGTTTCTTCTAAACTGTAATCTGTTTCTATCTCTTCTTTGTTTCTACTTTTCTCTTTTTCATTACTTCAATTTACTATACTTTGTTCATTCTCCTTTTTTTTGCAATCCAGCCATAAATGTCTTGTTTTTTTTTTTTTACATTTATAACATTCAAGTTCAGATTTCTTTGTTTCATTACCTGTTTTAGCACATATATAGCATTTCTTTTTATCACGGCTACTAGCTAAATGTCCTTCTATCTTGCAAAAAACATGTTTATGTTTGCCCCCAATATTTTACAATACCTTTGTTACCTTCAACATTTATAATACTTGGAATGTGTGTACTTTTTCTGTTTCCATTTTTAAAATGGCATTACAATCCTATCCCTCAGTCCATAAACCCCTATTGTCATACATTTTTGAAATATCTATTAATTTTTTGCAAACATTTTTAAATGTTTCTTAAAGTCTATCTTTCAACATCTGTTTGAAATGACATATGAATTTTCTTGTTAGTCTCTTGAAACAATGCTTTAATTACATATTCTGTCCATTGATTGTTATTATGTCTTTTTTCATAGTCACATAAAATGTTACCATACCTTGTACAGTTTCAAGATAAATGTCACAAAATGTCTCTTTGTTCACTCCTAAGGGTAATATTAAATTGTCCCATTGTCATATCTTTTCAGTTCTTGGCTCTTTTTACTTTGTATCCTTACCTCTAACTTTCTTTTAAATATGTTCTCTTTGTGATTTTCTTTCTGCCCTTCTTGTGTAGTTCCCACTGTTTCTGCATATGTTCTGTTCATTTGTGCATTAACTTTTTCTGATCTTAATTCTGTGTCTTCCTCTTCCTGTATTTTATCCATAATTTCCCCCATGACATTTCATTCTATGGCTCACTTTAGTTAATTAAGTCTTCAATAAATCATCCCACAACCCTCGTGATTTGAGGATTGTAACTATACATTCCTCTCTGCTCAACTGTCTGACTTACCAAAAAGCTGCTGCTGAAACAAAACTTCCAAGTATTCTATGGCTTCTGTAGACTGTTTCCTAGAGCTGGCTTTTGCCTCTGTTCCCTGCACTGAATCCTACATCTTGCACACAATTTTGCCAATAGATTTATTTTTTTTCTTACTGCTTTCCAACTTATATTTTCTTCATCACTGGCTTTTGATTCTACCTCTAACTCCTCTACTTCATTTTTGTACTGTCTCCCTTTTTTCTATCTCTTTCTTCTAAACTTCAATCTAGTTCTATCTCTTCTTTATTTCCACTTTGCTCTTTATCATTACTTTGATTTACTATACTTTTCTTTGCAATCTAGCCATAAATGTCTTGTTTTTTTTTTACATTTATAACATTCAAGTTCACATTTCTTTGCTTCATGGTCTGATTTACCAGAAATGTAACATTTATTTTTATCATAGTTACTAATTAAATGTCCTTCTTACCCACAAAAAAATGTTTGCCCCCAATATTTTATCAGACCATTGTTACCTTCATCATTTATACTACTTGGAATGTGTATATATTTTTTTCTGTACATTAGCTTTTTTTTGGTCTTACTTTTGTGTCTTTCTCCTCCTGTATTTTATCCATAATATTCCCTCATGACACTTCATTCTCTGACTCACTTTGGTTAATTAAGTCCTTTAATAAATCATTCCTCAACCCTCCTGATTGGAGATTTGTAAATATACATTCTTCCCTGCGCAACTGCTGAGTCTTCTATGACTTTTGTATACGCTTTCCTAGAGCTAGCATTTGCCTCTGCTGCCTGCACTAAATCCTTGATCTTGTACACTATCCTCTCAGCTACCACTGCTGTAGGAATGGGATGTGGACACATATTCCCGGCTAGCACTTCCACAAATACAGATCATAATCAATTGTAGGGGGTCCTTTATTTATATACAAAACAACTATTATTTACAAAATGTTTACATATATACAAATATTTTCATATATACAAATGTATAACTATACAAATCTGTTTACAGATATTCATGATTTTCTTTATAATCATGCTAAATTGTCATCCCTATTAGACCCCTACTCCTTTTGCATAACCACCATCTGATTTTACTTAATATTGTTGCTAAAATCCATTTACCATTAAACATGACTTAATTTATTTCATTCCATACAACATAACATTTTTTATCTATTCTTTTAACATATTCTTTACTTCTGTTTTTATACTAGCCATATTTAATCATATCCATGTTTATTTTATCCACTTCTTTTATATATTCAAAGAAATATTCTTTACATAGTTTTTCCCCCCATAATGTTTTTACTCATTTATATTTCAAAAACACGTTTCTTCTTCTTGACAATGTAAACATATTTTATCACTTTTCTTTTTATGTGGCATGCATATTTTTTTTTTTACCGGCAATTTATCTATTACCAGTCCCTACAAAAAACTTTGACAGTCTACTTTTTTATTATACCATTTGCTTCTTATTTCTGTAACTTTAATTTTTTCATCTGTAGATTTTCCCATGGTTTTACATAGTAATGTTTTATCATTACATTCTTATACCATACTTTTCTATCTTTTTTATATCATCATTTTTTTATTTTCCACAAAATATTTTTTTCTTCTTAACATTTTATTTCTTCATTTATACACACTTTTTCTCTTTTACTCTTTTTTACCATACCTCAAAATTTATCATACTTATATTTGTACAGTTTTACTAGTAATCGCTCTTTTTTTAATTTATCTACTTTAACACTTTCATTAAATTTAATGCTGCGGTGGTATGGCGGTAGCATTGTTACCTCACAGCAAGAGGTTCTCCCGTTCGATTCTCGGCTTGGCTTGGGAGTGCCTTCTGTGTGGAGTCTGCATGTCCTCCCCGCAGTTGGGTAGTGTTCGAAAGACATGCGTGCGTAAATGGGCGTGCCTTCGTTGAAGGTTGGGTGTCGAGCTGGCACCACGGCGTTTCGTAAAAAATCTACTGCCAATCATTAGCTGACAGGAGTTCCGCTGTGGAGACCCCTTACCAGGAGAAAGCCGAAAGACAAACAACAGCAAAACTTTCATTAAATTTAATGAAACAGCATATACCACTGAGTTAAGTAACCCTAACTTCCTTCTTCTTTATTTACATGCAAAACTCATCTTTTTACTGGGTTTAATTTAGAACCCCATATAAATGAAAAATTATCTTCAGTAATTACTTTTTAAATACTGTTGGCAACATAAATACACTTGCTAAGTATGCTATTTTCCTATCAGTACTGAATTTATCAACTAAACCTTTATTGAATAATAATTTATATGTTCTCCAGAAAAGACATTTGCTTTATTTCTTCTATTGTTTTTTCCCATTGAATTCTACTAACATGTTTATTCTCAAATTTCATGCCTAACACAGAAATGTCATTCATTGTGAAATATATACCCATAGAATTTACTATAGCACCTATACCTATACTTTTCTCTTTATTTAAAGCCATACCTATCATCTTTAGACACTTATTTGCGAAATTATTAATTTTATCCAAATGTTTGCAGTTATTAAAATGTCATCTGCATATGTTAACAGAACTGGAAGTCTTAACCATTCAGGTATTACATATAACACCTCCTCCATTTTGTAATTGATTTCACATACTATCACATTCATAACTAATGCAAAGAATATACAACTCATTGGACATCCATGTTTTACATCACTCTTCATATGTACCTCTTGGCTTAACCAGACATTTACTTTATTATTATTATACACTGACATGCATAATTTCCTAATGTTCTTACTTTTATTATATTCTTTCATTATTACCCATAAGATTTTATGACTAATTGAGTCAAATGCCTTATTAAGGTCTCCTATCATTATTGCCCCTTCTTCTTTTTGGTTCAGAATATCATCCACAATTTCTCTATCATTAATAATTCTTAACAACCCTTCCCCTTCATACTACATATGTTATCTTCCATAATATTTCCATTTTTAGTTTCATATCTATTTTTTGTTATTTTCATAAAGATCTTATAATCATTATTATTCAGTATTATTTGGGCTCCAGTTTTTAAATTCTCTTCTATCTTCCTTCTTCCGCATGAATTTAAGTATTCCACTACATAATTATTTATACATAAAGCCTTTATTTAACCATTCATTCAAAATCTTTAAAAATATTTTTTTGCCAATCCCCTAAATATTTATACATTTCATACCCTATTCCATCTGGGCATGCAGCCGAATCTACATTTATTTGTTCTAATAGTTTATCTAGCTCATTAAAATAAATATCCTTTTCCAACTGTTTCTTCTCTTTTCCTGTTAACTTTTTTGCTTTCCATGTTTTTCACTACCTTCTTTTTTCTTTAAACACTTCTTGTACATATTTTACTATACTATTCATAATCTTTTCCTGAGTTATTTTCATTTCTCCTGTTGCATTCTTTATTGCTCTTTTTACACTGCCATCTTCCTTTACTAACCTGCTGAAGTAACTCAATACTTCTCTTTTTCCTTGTAAAAAAATCTTTGTTTATATAGCATTGCTTGCATTTCTTCTTGATTTCTTTCTTATAGTTCTTTTTTTCTGTCAAAGTATTTTCTGTCATTATGTTCTAAATCTTCCAATGCATCATTATATATTATTTTTATATTTTTCTTTCTATTATTTTCTCACATCATAGTGCCACTGTAAAAAAAAACATTTTTTAGTATTTTTCCTTAAATACCATCCATCATTCAGACCAATTTTTAAAAAAATGTTCACAAAGTAATATGATCTGTACATAACTGTATTACTAATCCTTCCAATTCTTCATTCCATGCTTTCTCATTTATCCTGTCATTAATCCTTTTTATTCCTTTTCCTATTTTTATTATTCCTCCTTTTCTTTTATCTCTAGCCATATTGCAAGATGATCAGAAAATCCTGTATCGACTGCCACTTCTAGTATAACTAAACCTTCTGATACCATAAAATAATCTATTTCAATTCTGTACATACTCCTTTTGTAAGTCCATGAATTTTTGTCCCAAAGTTTTAACTTATCACATCTTATAACTTCTAACATTTTTCTTATATCATTTCCTTTCTTTTTATGTGTGCCTCTTATAACACAATTAAAGTCTTCTTTTATTATAATATTCATATTTATCACTACATAGTCTAAACTCTGATGAAATAAGCTTTTCCTTTCTTTACAGCACTCCAAAATTCCTATTCTTCTTACCATATTCTTAATACTATCCCCATTTACAGAAAGCAATGTAAAATTTTTGATTTCCTTTTCCTTCATGGTTTCATAAGTTCAAAGATAATTACTAGGCTATCTTTCTTAATAGGCAATTGTAAGCCTAACTAATTTCTTTTCCATAGGTGAGAATCAAATGCTGTATCTTCTGTGAGTCAAGCACCTTAACTATTATACCAAGCCCCAGTCTTTAGCTTTATATATTCTTTTTCATCCATTCCTTTTTTCTTTTGTACTTATCCTTTTAAATTTTCTTTTTCAGTCTTTTACCCTTTTACCAATATAATTCTTTTTTCCCTTTCACTACTTCCCTGTTTATGTCTTCATCCCTTGTCTCAGAACCTTTTTTTATATCCTCTTTATTATTTTTTTCTTCTATTTATACTACTTCTAAAATTTCTTTTCTTCCCTTTTTTATTTTTCCTTACTGTTGTTTTTATTTTTACAATCCATCCATAAATGTGCAATTTTATTACAATTATAACATTTCAACTCACATTTTTTACATAATGTCGCATTTCCCATAAATATAACATTTTCTTTTGTCACAGTTACTTATCAAATGTCTGTCTTTTCCACAAAAGAAACATGTTTTGGGTTGTCCTCAGTACTTTAAGTCACTCCTTTTCCATTCTACATGTATCATGTTTGGTATATGTATATTTTTTTCTGTTTCTATTTTTATCACAAACCTCTTTTTGTCATAAATGTTTGCAATGTCCAATACTTCTTTACATAAAGCTTCCAAATGTCCGTCCAAAGCCTTTCTTTCTATCTCTGTTTAAAATTGTACATTAATCTTCTTTTTTGTTTAACCTGTTTAATGCTTTTATCACATAAAGGTTCCATGGGTTGCAGTCTTTCTTTTATTCATATTATCCATAAACATTTTCCATTGAAAAAACAGTCTCAAATATAATGTCACAAAATGTCTATTTGTTAATAAGGATAAATGCTCCTACTGCATGTGCTTTTACACCCAAAGGAGCTATTAAATTTTGCCATACTCCATACCTGTCCATTTGTTTGACGTCTTTACTTTGAATCCTTACCACATACTTCCTTTTTTTCATTTTCTTCTGCCTTTTTCTCTGCTATTCCACTTTTGCCTTCTTTTACTTTCTCTGCATATCTTTTCTTTTCCATCTCACCACTGTTCTTCAGGATTGTCTCTGCATCCTCCTTTTGCATTTTCTCCATAATGTCCTCCCAGAAACATCTCTTTAATTTTATGGCTCACTCTGCACAACCATTTCCTTAAGTAAGTCATCCCACAGCCCTCCCAACTGGAGGGTTATAAATATACATCCATCATTTGCTAGTCATCATCATCAAACACGTTTCTTTGAAACCTTTCCTCCGAATCCTGCACACATTCTCTGAGCTCAATATTTGCATTTTCCCTCATTTCTTTCACTATTCCATCATCTACTTCTCTCTCCATCTGCCTCCTTGTTTCTCTGGGCCACCTCTGCACCTGGAACAGAACAGGAAGTGCTCCTCCAAAATGGTTACCACTCACAACAGTATCGAGCAGGAGAAGTTCCCAATGCCCTGGCCAACTCTCCCCTTGTAATATAAATGCTGCTTCGGGTCTCCCCTGAAAAGAGGCCACTAGCCTAGTAGAATTAACCTGCTGAGCAAAGGATAAGTAAATAAATAAACAAATAAAGATATCTATATCAAAATGCAGACACTCAAAATATTGGCGGCAAAAATCGATATGTTAAAATAAAGAACTCACAATACTAACAAAAGCATCCAAACACTATATAAAATACAACTCAAAACCATAGCAATACCATTGGACAATGTTTGTCTGTATAGTGGTAGTATTATGGAAAGTTTTTTTCTAAGGTAAAGTGCAGGCTGTGGTTCATTCAGGTTAGTTAGGTGAGCAGAGGTGCTTTACTAGCTAGAGTAGTTTCTTTTATTTCCTGTTCCTCAATGGCCTTCCAGTCAGAAGATGCAGTGAGATGAACAGAAATAGTTTTCAGTCTAAGCTTTCACCAAGGATATAGATCCTAATTCCTCACTGATATCTTTGGCCCTTCATTTCTTTTTGATGTTGACTTAACTATGCTTCCATTAAAATCTTTTAAGCAACCACATCTAATTTCCATGTTTCCACATTGAAGAAAACACCAAACCATTAGCTACCCTGAAAGTTTGCAAAGCCCTTCTCCATTCCACCCAAATGTCCTTGATTTTGCTCTACCCTTCTTGAAAATATGATCAGCTCTTTATTTCCTTTACTTAGGGATAAGAAGGCTTAAAAATTGCTAAGCAATTTATATCCAAGAGGCTTTAAACTTTTCTTATTTGTGACCGGTATTACTGAAAATTACAAAGATATCCTAAAACACATTTCAATAGGGCTGTCATTACTCTGGCAGCTCTTTCCCATAATGCATCCTTGGATTACTTTCTTCCTGTTGCTACCTATTTATCCTTGAACCTTCACCCTCTGTCTCTAGGTCTTCCTTAGGGTCCTTGGTTATGAAGGGATTTTACAGGATGCCTAATCCCTGGTGGACTGAGCTGGGGATTCTGTCCTGTTCTTTCCCACAGCAGGAGCTCTAAGAAGTCAGATGAGAAAATTAGAGGTAATCACCATAATGCTGGATCTGTTAGTAGAGTTCTGGTTGTAGGAATTGTCCTTCTTTCCTCTATTCTGTCTTGACAGTTTTTTTTCCCACTTGGTGCAGACCAACATTGCTCATCTGATTATATGAGAGTACATTCTGGAGGTTATAGGTGGCATTCAGCAGGCTGGGATACTTTACATCCTTCACTTTTGTAACAGTTGCATCATCAGTATTATTTGTTCCTGGAGCCTGAGTTTTAGCTACAGACCAAGGGTTATCATGTTTCTTTGTCACTTTTGTTTGTCTAATCTCCCACACCATGCTCAGCCATTTTAAAACTGCATCTACATTCAACTACATGTATTTTCATTTACAGTTTAGGCTTGCAGCATCTCTGTTACACTGAAATCAGTATATAAACACTTTTTCATACATTGCACTATATCAGTTGATCTTGCTTTCAAACACCGATTGCCTTTTTTATCATTTATGCAGCCACAGCTCTTGAAATACCCACACAAACTTACTTGTGCTAAGATGTAAAACTTGACTTTTTTTCTCCTCACTGCATGATGGCCATCAAGCTCCACCAAGGGTTGGTCCTCCTGTACCCCTTGGGTGAGAGCCGATTGAAGGTCAATCATGCATGCATGCAGCCATTAGAGTTTTTTATTTTTATGGCCTAACGCCAGCCTTGCTGGATAATGGGAACAAGGCATCATGGGGAATGGGTGTTCTATCTTCTCCCCATGGCATATGAAAGCACCCTTCCCTGCCTTCACACACACACACACACACACACACACACACACACACACTCCTCTGAGAGCTGCTGTCACCATTTTGGTGCCCCCAAGCCTATATCTTCAGGTCTTATAACCACTGTGAATCTGCAAGCCTCCACTTGCCTGTAGGCAATTAGCTGACTGAGACCACCATTTCCTTCCCGCTCAGATTGGTGAACTGGTATAAGACACTTATTCCCATCTTCTGCCTGGCTTTTTCAACTTCTGAACCATAAATCAGTCTCAGCTCATTTAAACTTGACTACCTTTGCCTTTATACAATTTGTTAGATTACATATATAAATGCAGTCTGTTTCAGCATTTAGTCATAAGCTTGCCTCTTTTAATACAAAACTTACAACATATTGCCTTTTCACCTGGAAAGCATGATCTCTTTTTAAACAAGATGCATATATAAAATTTACTGTATATATTAAGTGTTAAAGTATTTGGCAATGAATAGGTTCCTCTGCTGTGTATATTTTATAAGTTATTTTGTAAAAAAAATGTTTACAGACTCTTACCCCCCAAAAAAATCACACTATCTTAAATTTAAACTTAGCAATTAGGCTCCATGAATCTTACTTTCTAAGTCATGTTTAAGTCACATTTATAGTGCGCAATTACTTTTTGCCATTTTGTCAATGTTTTATTTAAGCAATCACATTGTCTGCCATCTAAAAAAAATTTTCCACATCTATTCCACCACAGCCTTTTTTACCCTTTGCAGCCATATTGCACTTTGTTGCTTTCTAAACATCTTGAATGCCCATTTGTCAGTGTTTTGGTCAGATTCCACTTTCTGATGAAAACAATTGCTTAATTTGGAATTTAAAAATGCAGTTTTTTCTGGGTGTCAAAGGCAACCACACTGCAGCGAGGTCTTTTGCTACTACACTGACTTTTCTTATACACACAGGTTCAGGGTTACTTTACTAGCAACCATCAAACAGTGAGTCTGCTTCTCACTCTTTTAACTCTATAGGCCAAGAGCCCTTTGACCAAATGGACTATTTCTGTCTAGCGCATATAAGCCAGTCTTATCCCTATTTTTCTACGTATTTGTAAAACATAACCTTACTTGGGTTTAATTATAAATATGTGTAGTCAGAGCTGATAGACATGCAACATTTACTTACTGCTTCAGGAGTTATGGTGGTATGCACACAGGATTGTGCATGCATGCGCGTGCACACACACACACACACACACACACACACACACACACACACACACACACACACACACACAAATGTTTCCATATGCATGTACTATATAAACTATTTTGAAATAAACAGTAATCTTTTTAGACTCAGATTTCACCTTAGCAAAAAAGCATTTTTATGGGTCTAAAACACTTCGGGTGTATGGTGAGTGCAGTTTTAGTCACCTGCAGGTGTTGTTATGACAGTAATGTGGTCTATAGTGGATGATTTTAGTCTAGGTAACTTTTGTTTATGCCACTTATTTGTCATTGACGATAGTAGAATTGTGATGAATGACAAAACATTTCTGATGTTATAATTAGATGTACAAGGAAGACAGGGCACATTTATACACAGATTTCATTATTCAAACCTGGAATTTTAAATCAATGTTTAATTGTTTTTGCCATTTAACAGCAATATTTGAAGACAGTCATGTTATAAAGAACTGGAATTTACATATTCTTGGTTGTTTGCCAACATTTCTTCAAGATAAAATATATTTAAACTCTGAGGCCTTCAGTTGTCAGGTTTTGTTTCTGCTTTTAAAACTGCTGACAATAAGTGGTTTATTTTCACAAGAACTGCAATATAGTTCTAAGCTACAGTTTGCGGTATTACAGTGAATGATCTTTTTCAAAAATATTAGTTGACGAACCTTACTGGGCATGTTGTAACACTATAAAAATAGACTATAAAAAACAAATCTGTCATTGTTGTTAAAGTTACAGACAACCCATAACCTAAGCTGGCAAAAATCCCACTGATACACTATTACATTCTTGTCATCCTTTATCATATTTTATTTTATTTGCAGAGACTTATTTTGTATGTTTATGAAGTAAAGCACTTAAACTTGCATATAGCAGTGGAATTTATATACCTTTGTATGGTTTATTTTATTTATTTATCTTTGTTTACCAGGTAGTGCACTGATCACAACTGACCATTTTAGGCATACCCCAGGTAAAGCAATTTACAATAAGTACATGATATATAAAAAGTTGGAAAATACAGCAAGAATGAACATGTTAAATTAATACAATCCATAAAACAGTGATAAAAGCGTGCATACATTACGTCATTATTTCAGTGCAGAATGACATCATGGAGTTGATAAAATGAGTGACGTAAATGAGTTAGACGTTTAACTCTGTAACCCAGCATAGTGTCCTAGTATACGGTTTGGTTATGTACTAGAGCAAACTATATCCTTTTATGCCCTCAGAAGAAAACATTGATGTGAATGCTAAATGTGGGTTTACAAATTCTGCTGTTCATATGTTCATTATGTTAGACATGTCTTTCAGTGCTTCATCAGAATATATTTTTCTGCTTTCCTTAAAAAAGAGTTTACCAAAGAGATTTATCTATTACCTGAAATTGACCTTTAGAAGAGGCCACAGTCTTTAAGGTTTTCTTTGATAATGATGTCTGTTACAGCATCAAACACAAATTTGACATTTTTTGTGTCTGTGGCACATGTCATATGACTATAAATTTCTTTAACATCTTTCCGCATGTTGAGGTCCAGGAACTGAAGTTTGATGAAATTTCCAGCATCTTCAAAAGTGTTGGAACCTGTTATGGCAAAAATTACATTTAAAATTGTATTAAGTTAGCAGGCAGTTACTGCATAATATGGTCACCTGAATGTTCTGTACACATTAAGTAAGACAGCAGCCTTACTGAGATTCAGTCCTGTTCCTCCTCCTGTCTATTAACTTAAGGCTCTGAATACCTCAATGCAGTGATCTCTCTACTGGGCCTTGGCTCCTCAGAGAATCTGTCATACTTGTTCTAGCCTTACTCCAGGTATATTCATATAGCGAGGTTATTGTATAGTTGACATGAAATATTACCTTATAGAAAAAGTAAATATTCGTACATATGCTGGTCCATCTATGTCACAGTGCACCTACCATTTACAAAAGTTTGGCCCTTTGTAGCATATATGTGAGACTGAGGGATAGAGAAATTTGTTAAGTATTTACTTTGCCCTGAGAATCTTTAACTCTCCTCCAATCCCCATGCCAAGAGGATGCCTACAATATTTTCCCTGACAAGTTTAATGGCTTATTTTTCTTGCTAAGGAGAGTGCATAACAGTTGTCATTAAGCATGGCTGAGCTGTGTGAATCAAAGACAAATTAATTTTATTCCCCTGTGGCAAAATAAAAAGCAGCAATATGCTGTACACATTTACGCTGACAAAAATAAATGCATTTTGTTTTCCAGGTCATTTGACTGAATAAAGCAAATTTGTGGACATTTCTTATATTTCTTTCCATTGTATTACTTCAGAGTGGGGAAAAAGGCAGTGAGGAACAACAGTCTATGTTCTTTAAGTTTTTGCAATTGGTCCTCTAAGTGGCTGGCCCTCAAGGTTCCTCAGCCTTCCAGCTATTTCATGTTCCCTAGAACCCTTCTCTTAACCTATACTCTAACACTCCGGACAGTGCATTTCTCCTTGAGCCCACATCCTCTTCACAGTAAGCACTTGCTTAAGTCTGACCTGAACTGACTGACAATATGATTGATATTTTAGCAATAGCATTTTGCTAGACAGCTGCATTAGTACAGAGGGATAAAGTACTAAGTATGACCCAGGTGACTCAGGTTTAATTAGCAGTCCAGGCATTTGTTGGAACTTGTATAAGGAAAAGAGCAACAATGAGGCTTTTTGCCTGTCTTGAATGGAGTTTGTACAGCATGTTTCTAGTCCATTCTGCATGGCTGACTCACCAGTGAAGACTGGGGAATCACATGGGAGGACATTACCTGCAAAAGGGACAGGATCAATGGTTATGCTATGCGGGATTGTGAACATGTGCCATGATGGCTCATTGCACACTTTCCTTCGGATGTGTTAGGCATGTAGAAAGCAGACAGTAGAGCTTAAAACAAAAATCTGATGTCAGCCATGTGAATGATAATTTCCAAATCCTAGTTAACTCATTTTGTGGTGGTGGGGAGGAGGAGGATGGGGGGTATTACCCTTGGGTATGAATAGGCTCATTGAGTGATTTGGAGGAGGAGAGGGCGCAGTGAAGGGATTTGGCCAAAAAAAACAGCAAAAAAGAAAAAAAGTGCTCCGTGGAAGCTTGTGTAACAGGTGCTAAACATTGGAAGAGTGTCAAAATATTCTTTAATTCAAAGAAAAAATCATGGAAAGAGATTTAAAGATAAAAAACAGAGGCTAGTTAATTAAAAATGCTGTTCTGTTAGAGAACATGTCCATATCCTAACCTTTAAGTATCAAAAGAAGGAAGAGAAAGTTGCTGCTGCACAAATATCTGCAAACAATCTCTTCATGTAACCATCTCTGGAAGTTGTTGCTCTGTCCAAGGAATCCCAATTAACTGAATCAGCAAGCTACTTGTCTTCTAATCCTAGGCATGTCATACTTAAGTTGGCTGTGGAAGTCAAGGCAAGAAGGGTTTATTTCATTATTGTTTAATCTCAAATAAACATACAAAAGCAGGTACACTAATTTAGAATAAACTCTTGACATTTTCTTGTGTAGTAACTTAGGACTGCTCCTCGATGAGACGTTGTATCCCTGAAAAATAAATAATTGTTTGCTATATATAATAGAAAACTTTGAAATCTCTTTGTGAAAGCAACAGCAACAAGGAACAGTGTTTTTAAGGAAGAAACCAAATATTAGCCCTTGATTCAAACTTATAAAGATCAAAGTTTTTTCTTTCTACCCAACCAAACTATTCTGAGGAAAAAATGTCACTGCCTGCTAGCATAAAGGCTGTCATGATAACGAATGATTCAACCCATCAGAGAAGCTTCAGACATTACCAAGAGTTAGAAGCAACTATGCCATACTGAGAGCAGGTGGAAATGTACGTGAACACAGATGGATAGCTCTGGCATAGTCTGCCTAAGTTTATATGCTATTCTAGCATACACTAGCTTTTCTGTAAAGATATTCACAGTGGAGGCAGAGAAGCAGGTTGGGAGACTTCATAATAAGGGTATGTAATAGAGCATCCTGGAACCTACCATGAAAAGGAAATAGTTTCTGCTTGGGCACTCCTCAGTGAGGAAGGAAGAACTAAAGGGGAAGGAACCTGCCTGGGATGTTGTTAAAAATGTTGAGGGGGGTATAAATCCTGAGAATCTTTTGCAGTGACACAGGGCTGGCAACTGGATCTTGGTGTCCATTTAGGAACAAATAGCTTGTCAAGAAAAAAAAAACAAATCAGGCCATGCATGAAGACCGTGTGGAATCATACTTGAGCAGCTGCATAGTGACCTCCAGAGGTTGCAACTGTCTGTGACACTGGTGAGGTTAGGATGCTGCCAGTCATGGAGTCCAACCAGCAAATGAACCAACACCCTAAATTTCAGGAGGATTTTTGCTTCATTATGAACTAAGGTCTGTCTAAACCTTTATATACTTATACTCCAATGTATTTGTCCACAGGAAAAACATGTAGAAATGCAAGTGATTTATTTGAATGATTTATTTAAATATTCCTCATTTCAGGATGATAGGAGCAAGCCAAAAAAAAAAGGCAGAGGACAGACAGATATTGCAGAAAGAAATTTCAGCTTTTTTTCACAGGGTCCATGATGTAGTAAGGAACTCATAATAAAGATAACATGATGACTATAGTACAAATAAGTGGACAAATTGACAGTGTAGACAAAAATAGGGTGAAAAGAGAAAATACAAAATTAAAAAAAGAAGAAAGGTAATGACTGCCAGTAATCAAAGTCTAGACAGCAGGCTGGCTGATCTGTGCCTTTATTTATATTGTAATTTAAATTTAATGAAGGAAGAATGCTTTAGTACTTATGGAGTCACAGAGAACTATGACTGTGGGGTCAGGGTACCAGGTTACACTCAAAGGTCATAAAGGACAGGAGATGAAGGAACTTTTAGGGATGAGAATTAAAGCTGTACAACAGAGGAGTAAAAAGGGAACAGATGCAGTGTGCTGGGTCACCCACCAAAAGGTAGTGAAATATACCACATTCCGCATGGGATTGTAAGCAAAGTCCACTGTCAGTGGGAGGAAAGGGATGAGAAAGGGTGAAATATACCACATTCTGCATGGGACTGTATGCAAAGTCCACTGACAACAGGAGGAAATGGACAAAAAATATGAAATATACCACATTCTGCATGGGACTGTATGCAAAGTCCACTGTCAGTGGGAGGAAATGGGTGAGAAAGGGACAGGCACAGTATAGTTAGTATGACAAAGGAGAGAAGAGGAGGCTGCCTATGAATGACTAATACTTGGGTATGAAAATGAACACCTTGGGTGCTGTCCCAGCAAAAGACCAAGGATGTTATCAGTGTTATTGTCAGTCTTGTACTAACACCTACATGGGAGCAGGCCACATATACCATGTATTCTCATATGAGGTAAGAGAACAGGTAGCACTAGAAAGATAACCATATGCAAAAAGACTGACCCCCCCATACAAAGGGATTCTCAGCAAATGTATAGCACAAGATACTAAATATAGGAAGCCAGTTATCTAATAACATTGCATTTTCAGTTTTACAAAAAGGCTTGTGGAATCATCTTTGTTGAATCTCTGTTGTTTTGCTCCACATTTGCCTGTCTGTTTTAGCTTTTATAAGGCAATTTCCCATGTTGTGAAATTTCTCACCTAAACTCAAGAAGACTCATTTTTATTTTACCCAACTCTTCTTCTATAGCTACAACTGCCCCTCCATTGTTCTACAACCCCTCAAGTGTGCTGGGTAACGCAAACAAGGAGTTTTGGTTCTAGCCATTCCCTGTCTGCCAGCCAATACTTTGGATAATATGGGGGAGATGCTGTTTGGATTCCTCAGAAGTCTATGTATTTCTATGCAACAAGTTGACAATCCATATTCTGTTTCCCTACTCCATGTTGAGAACATATAATTATGTTGATCATTGAATAATCAAGCCATAATTGGTTGAAATTAGTTGATTTTCCATCTAAATACTGACACAGAATATTTTGTGAGGGACTTTGAAGCTTATATTGAACTGTAACCCTGTGTGTCTAGTACTTCATTCAGTCATTTTTTAGTTACCCAGTTTATCCAGTTCAAGATTAAATGGTAGCCAGAACGTGTACCAACACTCACTGGATGCAAAGCAGACAACTGATCTCAGGTAGGATGTCAGACTATCATGGACACACATTAAGATACTGCATGCATACCAATCAGTAGTTTGAAGGATTGCTAGGTCACCTACGGTACATCTTTTATAAGTTCTAAATGGATTGTGTGTGTAAAGGTTGTGCTGCTGCTTGTATACAAGCTGTAAATGAGTTGTTATATCTTGGTATCATCATTCTCCAAGAATCAGTACAAAATGTGCATAGATTTGTAACATACATCACAGAATGTGCTTGTTCCTGTAGAAATTCAGTTTCTCAGCTTGTCACTGTTTGTGAAGGCATGTTTACAGATTAGCTGGCCTGCTTGCCTTCAAGGAATGTTTTAATGCAGTGTATACATCAGGAAAAGGAATATAGGGTGGAGGGGAGTGCAACTTGTCTTATTTAGATAGTCATTTTTTAGATGTGAGATTGGTCTATGAAGTCTAAGTATTTTATAACTAAAAGTGCATCTGATTGTACTGCATATGTTAATCTGTTAGTCTGAAGTTGTCTAGTCTGTGGAAGGTGTGATGTCTTGTCAATATCCCACCGGCCTGCCACTAGTTAATGTGACATCCCTTATTATCCTGGGTCAGTAACTAAGGAGCTTCAATCCTCACAACTGACTCTAATGTGAGACTGTCACTTAATCTAGAGTAATATTTCACAATTTTCCCCTAAGAGTACAACAGGAACACGCACTATAATCTGGAACTGGACTGTATACTTCTGTCCTCCCCTAATTTAACTCCTTATTACATACTTCAGAGTAATGAAATAATACAGTAATGCTGCCACCAATCAGAGTGTCTTCATGTCCTTCTAAAGGGGTGTCCAGTTATGAAAATTAAATATCAAAATGAATGATAGGTATGACCAGAAGTGACCAGGCCTTCGAGGTGACCTAGGGAATATCAAACAGGTATAAGCACTCTCTAATCCCTAAATAATGCACTAATTTCCAGCAACAATGTAAAGTAATGAAAAACATTTAATACTAAGTAAAATGATTACAAGAATGTAAATCAATAACTTTCAGTAAACACCAGAATCAAATCACCAGAAATGTAAAATAAATCTGTAGGATAGAAGTCCATCATATTAGAAAAAGTCTATCTTAACTAAGCTTTCCTAATCTAACTATAGAATACTATCCCTGATCTACACTAAAGCATAACAGCAAAGCAAAGACAGGCTTACAGTTTTTGGTGAGTTCTCTTTTCTTTGGGTATCACTGCACAGCTCTTCACAAACTACTCAACACTTGACTAATTGCTCAGTACTTGACTAACTGCACAGCTTAACAGTCTCAATTGTCTTATTTTACAAATAACAGTCAGCTGTGTAAAAGAGTTACTTTTCCTATCAGCTGTTCAAATAATCACCTAGCTGTTCAGCTGATTATCCATAGTACTTTAGAATATCCCTCACAAACATGTGCAATGTGAAATGTATCAAAACACTGACATATTCTTTAAACATTCTGTTTAAACAGGGAAATACTCAAAAAAAACTTGTTTACATTTCACAGTTAGACATGCTGGCATACAATGCAAGTTAATCTGAGAATATACACAAATCTCCTGCCAAACATGCTAACACAGATGACAGTGTTTTCATTCTCTTCACATTCCTCCCCATGACTCAAGCATGATTCATTTTCTTCACATTTCTCCTCCCCTTATGACTCAAGCATGATTTTCAAGTGACCATTTAAAACTGACCCTTGAGAAAAATGGGTCTGTCTGGGAATATCAGCCCACTCCTCTCCTGGGCAATTTGTTTGCATTAGCATTATTAACCTCACTGCAGCATTTTTCTCCTTATGAGGAAACTTGGTTGAGCACAGACCCCACCTCATAATTCAAAGTATCTACCTGTACAATACATTCTTTATTGTAGTCTGGATTGGCTAACACCGGGGTCCACCTAAAAATCTCTTTTAGTTTTGCCTCTTTACAATCTATGGTCCACAAATCCTTGTCCAGTTTATTCTTCCTAGTTAGGTCAGTAAGGGGTGCAGCTATGGTATGTAATTGGGCACAAATTTCCTATAGTACGCCACTGTCGCTGGAAATGCTCTCACTTGTTTCTTAGTAACAGGAGCTGGCCACTAGTGAATAGTTTCCACCTTGACAGGTTCTGTCTGGCCTGATTTTACCACTTCCCTCTCTGTGTCCTAAGTAAGTGACATCTGCCATACCCACTTGACACTTACTGGGTTTAATGTTAATCTTGCCCTACTTAAGCTATCCAAAAACTCCCTCACATGTTGGTCTGCAAATGCCTATAGCATAGTCTTCATTGTAAAACTTAACCACTCCATAAGACTATTAGTCTGGGGATGGTAGGGGGTGTTCTTTAAATGTTTCACCCCATAACACGTCCACAGACAAGTCAACAGGTCTGACGTGAAGTTGGCACCTTGGTCAGGCAGTATTTCCTGTGGAAAACCTACTCTGCTGAAAATTTCTAGTAAAGCTCTTGCCACACTATATCACTATCACCTGCAAAAAGAATATTAGGGACTTTAGCTATAAGTGACAAACGGTAGGCTCTAGGCTCTGCCAACTGCTGCACTATCTCACCTTCCAGTCCTCCCTTAGAGTCCACTTTCTATACAACAAACCTTCCTTCTTTGCCTTAATATCCCCTTCCCAAGGAATATTAGGAACTATAACTAAAAGTGGCAAATGGTAGACTCTAGGCTCTACCAACTGCCGGACTACCTCACCTTCCAGCCCTCCTTTAGGAGTCCACTCTTTATACAGCAAACCTTCCTTCTCTGCCTCAATATCACCTGCATGAGGAATATTAGGGACTATAGCTAGAAGTGGCAGATGGCAGACTCTAAGCTCTACCAACCACCAACCACCAACCACCGTACTACTTCACCTTCCAGTTCTCCCTTAGGAGTCCACTCTTTATACAACAAACCTTTGTTCCCATATACAGACTCCCCACAGGTGCCTCCTTAGCCATCTCCCTCAAGCTTTGTAATATAGGGTTGATAAGTTGAGCCCATCTCAACTCTACATTTGTGGCCCTCCCAAGTTCTCCTTCCACAGGAAGCCTAGTATCTTCTGATAGATGCACCTCTCTGTCACTCTGAGTACTATCAATCACCTCCATCCTTGCAGTCACCGTGTTCAGGGGAACATCAGTACCTCCCAGAAGCTCTGGTTCACTTTCAGACTTACTGCTACAGGATAGCTCCTTCTCTGAAACAGCCACCACACTAATTCCAGCTTCAGGTATGAGATCTGTCTGGTTCTCTCTGAGACTACTGGACCTACATGCATGTCTCCCACCCTGACTATGTGTCACTGCATGCACACAAGGCACTGCATCATCACAGTCATTTCCCATCAGGACATCTGCAGGAATAACCTCAAACACACCTCCTTGCTTGCTTCTTCTTCCACCCTCCAAGTCAAGATGAACCCTAGTCAAAGGTATTTGGAACAGGGTTCCTCCCAATGCTTTGAATGGAGTAGACTGCCCAAGCATTGCTCTTCTCTAACCACTGCAGGCCTCACAATGGTTATGTCAGAAGCTGTGCCCCTCTTAGCAGTTATCTGTTTACCATCTACTAAGACTGGATAGAAATGCTGGTGATAATTTGGCACCACAGTTGTTTCTAAACAATTTACCTTTGGCAGTTTGTCATCCACACTTACTGGCTCCCTCAACATCGGTTTCTCACCTTGCCTTGATGGACAGTTGGCTGCTATGTGTGCCCTCTGGTTACACTCGAAGCATCTAATCCCAACCATGCACTTGGATTAATAGTTTCTCCCATTATGATGTACTCTGTTGGAGTGATTTAGACTGCCCCCTGATAGGTTCCCTTATGCTGCTGTAAATCACTGGGTATCCCTTTCTTATGCAGTGGTGCTCTGCTTTCCAAGTAGAGATCCCCTTTTCTTCCGAACTCCCCTGCAGAGATGCATTCATCATCTGCTAAACAGACTCTCATGTCATCAGGCAAAGTACTGAGGGCTTGTTCCCTCACCAAAAGGTTTGTCAATCCCTCAGAAGTGGTGACCTGACACCCATTCGCCCAGCTGTGAAAGTAAGTACTTAAGTCAGCAATATAATCACGTACACTTACATCTGCCTTGAGTCTATGTTCACAAAACGTTTTCCTTCAAGCTTCAGTATGTGTTATGCTATGAAACTGTTATGCACTGTAATCAGGACACCTCCTCCCCAACTGTTGTGGGACAATAGAACTGGTAATTAAGAGGGTTTAAGTTGGGTAAAGCCACTCACATGGGGGGATGTGGGGACTTGCATACTGCATGCTGATTGTGATGTGTGTAGTTCTTCATTACTTGTGATTGATGAATTGCTTCTGGATCATTTGGGTCTCAGCCTATTGTAAGTGAAGCCTTTTATGGAGATGTCTGAAAGTTATAAAACTGCACCTTGTGGTTTCACTAGTTAGCAACAAGTGCTATTAAACATGTCTTTGCTGTGTGCTTGAAGTAATCACTAGACTGTGGTTATTTCTGCCTCCTGTTTATACACAGTAAGTTTTAAATTAAGTGTGAACCTAATTCAGGAAAGTAATCTGAAAGCTATTCCTAAAACCTTTGTTAGGCAGCGCATTTGGTAAAAGGTATAAAGGTGTGGCTTGTCATCCCCATGTAGTTTTGATATTTAATATAATTTCATTGTGAAGCAGTTTATTGCCCTTTCATTCTAGAAGCCTATACAGTTTCTGCATTTTAAAAGCTTTAATCTCAAATGCACTGCTCTAAAAAATCTCTTGACATTCATTTCTTGAACATATAAAACTTGCTTGCGATCAGAAACTGATCCTAATCCTTTATGTATTGTAATGGATGGATATTATTAAATAAAGTACTTTTTGCGGTGTTTAACAATTTCAGCTCAGATATTTTGTGTAGTTGTTTTCATGTGCATCAGATTTTCCTTGCATTTTATATGTTTCACTTGTATATTTGCTAAGGATCACCCCATGTCACTGTTAACACTATTTTGGTACATGCCTGCATTAGATATTTGTTATAGAAGTAATGCTACCATGGGTATTGTTAACCAGTCTTCTTTTTGGCAACGTTGTGATTTGTTAAGACCTTGTAAAAACTCTTCTGGGGCACACAATGGCAGCTGACAACACCCACATAGTGGAACATGTATTTTGTGTCATTACCATGTTTTTAAGTGCAGCTTCCTTAAAGGACCTTACAGTGTTCTTGAGATCTGGCGCAGCGGTGGCATTGTTGCCTCACAGCAAGAGCCCGTTCGATTCTCGGCTTGGGTTGGGAGTGCCTTCTGTGTGGAGTCTGCATGTCCTCCCTGCGGTCGAGTGGGCGTTTGAAAGACATGTGTTGAATGGGTGTGCCATCATTGAAGGTTGGGCATCAGGCTGGCAACTCAACACCATGAAAACCAACTGCCAATCATTAGCGGACCAGAGTTCAGCTGTGGCGACCCCTAACCGGGAAAAGCTGAAAGATGAACAAACAGTGTTCTTGAGATCTAACGTAATCTCCATAAGACAGGGTACAGTTAGCTCTAACAAGACGTCACTTGAAAACCTATAAAAAGAATGCAGAAAAGGAACTTAAAAAGGGACTTTGTGCCCTTTGCTGCACTCTGAAGATTCCTGCTTTGCATTTCACTTCCACTACTTGCAATGCTAGACAAATGAGAAAGCAGCACAAAAGCTCCTAAAGATCTACTGGTTTAGTTGCTTATAATTTTTCACATGAAAGACTTAATATGTTGTAATACTTCACCTCCAGATAAATCAATCATTATTTTTTCCATACAGGTAGTTTATGCCTCTCGTTGATCTCTCAGCTTCAGCAGAGACCTGATAGTCCCTGTTAGCTGCTCTGGAGTGAGAACATGCCCACTAGCTATGGAGGTAGGACAGAAAGTGCAGGAGATTTTCACTAATAGTAGCCACTCCATTCTCTGCTGGTGTTGCATCTCTGCTTATTGCTGATTACTGTAGTCTTATGGCAGTTAAAGTCACTGCTCAAAACTACTGCACTAGAAATTAGAGGGTTACCTTTGTGAAATACTTTCATTATTTGGCTGACTGCTATATTGTAATGCACTGAACCTATTTCCTTTATGGTTACGCACCTGAAACTACCCATTCACATTATCTGTACCTATTACAGTTACTGCACCCCGATCCATTGGGTTAGACTACTTGTTGCTTGTTGTTTTTGCTAATTAGGTAGAGACCACATTACTGTATTGGATAAAGCTATTTGATTTAAATTTGCCACTTGTTACTGATTGCTTTATTGATTGTACATATTTTCCACTTGTGAATACTAGAGTAGTCACAGCTCATATTCTTTTAACTTTTTAGCCATATGCCATATTATCACGTTTTTCTAGTCCAACCAACTATCTCCTCTGTCTTATACCAATCCTGTTTTGTTATACTCCTTCATCTGCAATGGCCAGTATGGAATATCAGTCAGTTTTTGCCCCATTCTGTAGCTAGCTTGATAGCATTAAGTATTTTGAGGCAGTTTAGTAACTGCCACATGTTTACATAAACACTTAATTGCTACCTCATAATGATTCATACACCTTTTTTGTTGACTGCATAGCCAAACTAACCACAAACCTTCCCATCTTCTCTCTCTCTCATAGTCTCCCATCCACTGCCTTTCCCTCTAACACTCCACCTTTCTTAAACTTATCCCCACCAGCAGCATTAAAAAACTCCTCCTTAAACTAAAGCCTTGCTCCTACTCTCCTGATAATCTGCCTCCCCCTTCCTTAAGATGGCTGCAGACAGCATTGCCCTCCCCATTTCAATTCTTATCAACAGGTCCATCCAAGAAACCTATGCCCCCTCACTCTGGAAAAAAGCATTTGTCAGCCCTCTCCACAAAGGAGTCAGTAGCACAGACACTACTAACTTCCATCCTATAGCTATTGTCTCACCTCCTTCTAAAATCCTCGAAAAGTGCATTCATCACCAACTCTTGCCATACCTAACACACAATCATCTTCTTACCCCAACGCAACATGGTTTCAGGCCTGGCCACAGTATTACCACTGTTCTTCTGTCCTTCCTTGACACCATTAATCATGCTCGCGACTCTGGGAAAATTGTATCCACCCTTTACTTAGATTTCTCCAAAGCCTTTGACACTATCTCACATCCTCTACTCTTATCTCAACTTTCCTCTCGCAGTTTCTCTCCTTCCTCCATAGCCTGGTTTGCAAGCCATCTCTCCAATAGACAACAAGCTGTTATGGAAACATTCCACTTCATCCTTTCTCAACAATCCCTCTGGTGTCCCCCAAGACTCTATTCTCAGCCCCTTACTTTTCAATACTTTCATTAACAACTTTTACAAATCCATAGAAGATGCTACACTGATCCAGTATGCTGATGATTCCACAATTATCTCTCCCTCCAAACTCCTTCAGAAAAACCAAACAGCCTTCTCCAGTACTGAAACTTGGATGCTAAACAACCATCTCGCTCTCAGTGCTAACAAAACAAAAATCATGATATTCCCTCCTTTGAGAAATTTCACTATAGACAAAAGCTCCCTTTAAAATAAAAAGTTAAAACAACACTCTAATCAATATTGTACCTCACACCAAACTACTTGCGGTCACCATTGACGAACATTTAAAATTCAATATCCACATCCAAAATAATGTCTAAAAACCCCCACCAAAAACTAGGTCTGCTGTGTAGGCAAAATCGCTATCTAACTGCTTCTACCAGACATACCCTACCCTCTTCCTACCTGCTTCCCTCTCTTAGGTATGGTGCCCCTCTATTTACTCATCTCCAACTTAGCCTGAAGACAAACTGTAAGCCTGCTATAACAAAGTCAGTAAATTTGCTACAGGGTCCAAGTACTCTACCCATCACTGCCATTCCCTCCACTCCCTAAACTGGCTTGAGCTTCCTAATTACCTGAAATTCATTCAGCTCACAAACTCATATTCCAACCCTCCATCTGTCCCTCTCTTTCATCTATTTTAATCCCTTACCTCCCCAATTGTACTCTTAGGTCTGAAAACCAAAACCTCATTAAAATCTATAAACCCCTTCACCTTCCTGGCCAATTACTTCTATCACACTCCTTAGCTAAATTATGGAATTCTCTCACCCCTCCCTCCGCTGTATTCACAACCACTCTAATTTCAAATCTCTCCTCCATTCTTACCTTACCTCAGACTGGGACTGTTCCTGCTCCCTTTACACCTAAATTACACTGTTGTCTCTTTCAAACTCCCCTTCAATCTCATCTACTATCACCTCTGATCACTAACATTATTGTTAAAACAAACCCTAAACTTGTGTAAACACTTTATGACTTGTACTTTAATTATATTATCTGTATTACTTTTGACTTTTTCTATATTTTAACATTTGTGTTTTTTTAAACGTATACTCCATGATTTTGTATTTGTATTTTAAATTGTATATTTATGCTTTTGTATACTGTATATTCCATACTTTACTTACGTTATATTTTGTAAACTGCTTTTGGAGCTTTTCTCCCTGGGTCGTCACTGAAAATGGCCTCTGCTAGACCCAGTGGACTTCACTGGTCATCAAACTGTAGTAAAATAAATAAATAAATTCACTATCTGTGAAGTGTTAAGTATTTGCTTAACTTAGAAGCTACCTTCCCAAATCAGAATGCATTCAATAAGCACAGCATAGGTTCATAAGTTCATAGGAGGTTACTATGCTAGCAGCAGTAGAGCACTTATACGCCTAGTCATGTTAATCCCAAGTTGCTCCATTTGTCCTTGTTAAGTGAACGTATTTTGTAGACCTAGTCTATGGTCAACACACACTCCCCCTGTCCATGATGGACATGGCTGCCATCCCCAGGGTGAATTTGCAGTCTCCCATCCATTTGTCTAGGTTGCACTTGAAAAGAGTCAGTGAGGAGCTCTGCTTCATGGGAATTGGAAGTTTGTTCCAGAGGAGCAGCAATCTCTTTGAGACATATTTGTCTCTCCAGCCTGCTCTGTTAATGTCACAGGCTAGGTTATGATCCTTAGAGTGAGTGACTTTTGTGCCATTAGATTTGTGTATGTAGAGCATATCCAGCATGGCAAGGTCAGAGACTGTCCTGTAGGCTCAGCACAAGTCTCCTCTCAGCAGCCTATATGATAAAGAGTACAGTGACAGGGCTTTTAGTCTGTCCACATACATCATGGTTTTGAGGCCCTATATTTTCTTGGTAAGGACCATCTGTGGTATCTCAAGCTGCTGCAGGTGTCTGTTGAGGTACATGCAAAACAGAGTATTCTACTCTATTAGTGATCTGATGAGGGTCGAGTACAGTGGGGCTATAACATCCTTAGACCTGAATGCGATCCCCTTACTTATGAGGTATGTAAAGTAGAATGCTTTCCTTACCACAGAGGAAACTTGGTGATCAAAGTTCAGATTCCTATCTACCTTGGTTCCTAGTTCTCACACCACTGTGTTTGAGCTCGGGGGGGGGGGGGGTGTTGTCAATACTGTAGTTAGCGAGGAACTCTACTTTGCCAAATGGAATAATAATGCACTTTTTTGCATTTAGTTTTAGACCATGCTATTTTCACCAGTCATTTGTCTGTGTTACCCCTTCCTGTAGTATGTTAACATCACTGGGGACTCAATGATTGCACACAGTTTCCAATCATCAGGATACTTGGTAAGCCAAAGTCCATCTAATTTAGCCTGGACTTCTCAGAATATTCACACAGATCACATATCTCTTCCACTAAACCAACCTAAGCCGAGGTTTTTAAGAGAACACTCCCTAAGCTTCTCAGGCTAAAGATTAAGACAGCTCAGACATTACTTCACAAAGCAATACACTCACCTTCACCCTTCATACCTACAGATGGTACACATTCCTCTAAGAGTCACAAGGGCACAGACTGCATGTCCTTATAGCCTGCTGAAATTGCATCAAGCAAGCAATAATGCCCGAATGGGTGTATGTTAATGTGTAATTAAGGCCCGCCCGGGGTGTCATCAGGCCCGACACCACAGGCGGAGGGCCACTCCTGGAAGGACATTAATTACACATTAACACTCACCCTGGAGGGCATTATTCCACTTAGAGAATGGGCTCTCTGTACAATTGTTGTGTTTTACTTATATATATTTTTTGTTACTATTTATTTTTTTTAGTATATTTTTGATGTAAATGTTTCAAACTTTCTGTAGTATATGTTAATGATGTTTGAGGAAGCATGTTACAACCAAAATATAACATTCAAAAAATCACCAGGTTATTTACTTTATTTTTTGGTACGTTACTCCTAAATTGTTTTGGTGGCAGTCACTGGAGACTGAAATTATGAAATAATGACATATTGAGTTTCAGACATTTTTTCCCTTCAGAAAATTCATGCTAACATTTATTTTAGCAGCTTTGTAATTTTATAAGAGCAATAATTAAGTTTCTATTTTATAACCTTTGTTCCCCCTTTATTTTAAGCTTTATCCAGATTTCTTCAGCTGAAAGATGCAGAGGTTTGTAAACCTCTTCAATGCTGCTGCTGCTGTCAGTAGCCATTTCACGCACTCTCACACACAAATCTCTGCTTCATACAAAAAATGCATGCTAACGAAAACCATGTTATTCTAGCAACTTTATAAGAGCAATATTTAAAATCCATCCCTATTTTCAGCCCTTTGTTTCCCCATTCTTTGTGGCTCTGTCCAATTTTCTTGTACACAGAGCTATAGTCGAGAGGTACGCAAAGATTTTATGTGATGCTGCCAGGGATCGCTCGATTGCTCTCACTCTTCACTTTCTCCCACTCTGTCTCACACACACATGCACACACACATGCACACACACACGCACACACACACGCACACACACACACACACACACACACACACACACACACACACACACTCTCACACTCTCTTCTGCTTCATGTACGTATTCACTCACATCACAGACAGCAACATAAGCACACATACACACGATCATCTCTCTCTCTCTTACTTTCATACACCCATACACACTCTCTCTCACACACACACACACACGTGCCTTTTATTTTACACTCACCAAACAGCAAAAGCTCTGCTTAGCCAGTGTAAAATAGCAGCTTAACCGATCTCTCTCTCACACTTATACAGGCACACACTTTCACACACTAACACATACACACACTTTTCTTTATTTTACTTTTATTTTATTTTATTTTACACTCACTAAACAGCAAAAGCGCTGCTTAGCGAGCATAAAATAGTAGCTCAACTGATCTCTCTGTCACACTCATACATACATACACTTTCACACACAAGCACATACACACACCTTTTTTTGTTTACTTTTATTTTGTTTTACACATGCTAAACAGCAAAAGCTCTGCTTAGCTAGCATAAAATAATGGCGACTGTTCCATTTTCTGAGTCCAAGCTCCATGGTGGCTTGATATGCTGCCGTAAAGTGGCGGACTCATTTTTCAGCACACATTACTTGTACATTAATACCCCGCTGGAGAAAGTTCATTCTCTAATCAGGGTACTGATATATAGTAAGCCCATTCCCTAATCAATGCTATTGTTTTAGTAGTAGGTGACTTTATTGTCTGGCATATGGATACCATCCTCACCAGGCTGGATAAGAATAGGGTGACAGCTAGCTGTCTTTCTGGAGCCATGATCCAGGATGTCACAGTGACTCTTAGTTCTCTCCATCCTGACAAACATGATTATGGCGGGAAAGTGGTTTTTGTGGGTTTGAATGATTTGAGGCTGTCTACCCAAAGAGACACGCAGAAGGAAATCAGTGAGCTTTTGATGCATGTGTCTGAGGATGGTCTTGAGTGATATTTGCCATCACTCAGGATGATGCCAAGATTCAAAGACAAGTTAACCAGCTTTAATGGCTGTGTAGCTGGTGTTATTGTAGGGCAATCCAGTGTTTGTCAGCTTAGGATGAAATGGTTAACAAGCCTTCCTGATCTGCCAGGGATGGTTTGCACCTCTCTTACCAAGGTTTTTGCATTCTGACTAAAGCCTTTTTTGCCCCAATACTGCATTTTTGGCATAGTCCCTCTGATGGAAATTCCAATCCAGAAAATTCTAATTTGGAACACCTTAATGTGGTTCTACTCCTTGCCAGGAATCCTAATAAAACATGCTTGAACCTGAAGCTCTCCAGCAACTTGTACACATTCATGTATATGTAAATACAGAGACATGGTTTCAGAGGCAATGAAAGTACTCCCTCTATTCCTGGGTATAGAGTTTACCACGTCTTCAGACCCACTGGTAATTGTTGGGGAGAATCATTATTTGTCAAGTATATCATCACCTCATGACTGATTCCTCTGAACAACACATTTGAACTAGATGTTCAAATCACCATAAACGAGACTAATTGCCACTTCATAGCTACTTTATAAAGCACCCTCTGTGTCATGTTCTGAGCATGATAACTGTCTTAACATAGGTTCATAGGTTCATACTAGGCTATCTGCCCGAGGGCATTTACAAGCCTAGCCCATAGTTTTGTGGCTTACGCCACCCCTTTAGTATGGGGAACTATACCCATTATTTTGCTGTGCCTCTGTTGAGCAGTGACACTGAGGTAATCCCTGGGGTATATCTGCGATCTCCCATCCATTGGTCAAGATTTCTCTTGAACAAGGCCAGCGAGGTGCTCTGCCTCACATATACCGGGATTTTATTCCACAGCATAGGGAGTCTTTGGGTGATGAATCTATCCCTCCAGCACGTCCTATTAATAGCCGTGTCGAGGTTTAAGTCTCCGCCCTTGTGGCTCTGACGGATCTAGATTTTTGAGGTGAAGCATATTCATCAAATCTGGGTTTGACATGGCCTTGTATGTTAGGCAAAGGTCACCTCTGAGCAAGCGGTGGCGACTGAATAGAGCTGGAGTTCTTTCAGTCGGGCAGCATAGGACAGATGTTTGAGACCCTTTATCCTTTTGGTGAGGAACTTTTGTGGCCTCTCCAGCTGCTGCAAGTGTCGGGTCAGATACATTCCGAATGGGGCATTGTACTCAATCATTGGTCTGATGAGTGATGAGTATAGGGAGACTATGACCTCCCTTGATCTAGATGAGAATCCCTTCATGATAAGGTGGGCAATGTAGAAGGTCTTCCTAACTACTTTAGCTACATGGGTGTCGAATGACAGACTACTATCAACCTGGGTCCCCAGGTCCCTGATAACTTCTTCTGTGCTCAGTGGATTGCCACCTATTTGGTAGCTAGGGGTAACCTTGTTTTTCCCGAAGGGTATGACTATGCATTTTTGGCATTTAACTTTAGGCCATGGCTCTGGCACCAGTTATCCGTTTCTGTGAGACCCTTCTGAAGGATATCTGTGTCAGATGTGTTTTCTACTATGGCCCAGTTTGCAGTCATCTGCAAACTTTGTCAGCCATAACCCTCCTGTGTTTGCTTGTACTTGGAAAAGTAGATGCCAAACAAGAGTGGGCCCAGGACTGAGCCCTGTGGTACACCACTTGTGACAGGCTTTGAGTCTGACATGGCGCCAGCAACTCTGACCCTGTGGGTTCTGTCACTCAGCCAGTTTGCAACCCATCTTGTGATGTATGGGTTAACATTTAAGCTGATGAGTTTTTCAATGATACCCGAGTGGGGTATTGTATCGAAGGCCTTCGCCAGATCGAGGTAGGCTGTATGGACTGCCTTTCCCTCATCAATGGCTTTGGTGACTGTTTCGAAAAAGTCAACCAAGTTTAGAAGGCATGATCTGCCTTTGACAAAGCCAAACTGGGATGGATCCAAAGTCTGCAAATTCCCTATGTCTTTATTTATGAGGTCCATTATGATCCTCTCCATGGCTATGCAGATAAGGCTTGTCAAGCTAATGGGTCGGTAATTTCCAGGGTCGGTGGAGGCACCGCCTTTGTGAAGTGGGACCACAGTTGCAGTGCGCCACTCCCTGGGTATGTATCCAGAGGTAAGACTATGATTAAACAGCTGTCGTAGCTGTGGGTTTAATTCCTCGTTGAGTTCGTGGAGCACACAGCCGGGGACACCATCAGGTCCCATGGATGCTGTGTTTTTTGCTTTGGAGAGAGCAGTTCTCACTTGGGCGTTGGAGATGTTTGGGGGCTGCAATCGCTTGGTATAGATATCTCTCCTTTTGGGAGGGGAGAAGTTTGCACTGAACCTGTCAGCCAGTATGTTGGCAATGTCTGTAGGATCAGTAATCTTCTCATCATTTTGAACTAGTTCTGAGCATATCTGGGAGTTTCCTCCCAGGTTTCTAACATAGCTAAAGAAGGCCTTATGATTGTCTTTTGAGTCTTTAACTGAAATCCTTTTAAAACCCAACACCTTTCTACTGGGGACTTCAATTATCCATTGAAAAACTGGGTAACCACTGCCAGTGGTCGGCATGCCCAAGACATACCTCTCAAACTGGAAACATCAAAAATCTGGATAAAGGCCCATGAAAAGTAGGTACAACTGGCCAAAAATCTGGATGCTGATTAACATAAAATTTACATATATAATTATGTAACCCCACCCACCCCAATGGAGCTGTGGCATACCAAATTTCAGCACTGGTTAACAGAAAAAATAATAATAATCATGCTGTAAGCAATAATAATTTGTATGGAACAACTAAATGAGTTTGGGTTTCAAAGACTGATTCTTCTGTTTTATAAGGACATTAGAGGAGGGGTCATACAAAGTACTTTGTGTGCACAGCAAGCCTGAAGAAGTCTTAACAACAACTATGAAACCATTTTCATACTTGTATGAATCTTTGGTGTAAAAAGATTATTTCCTGGCAAAGAAAAATCACTGCTTCTAAACATTCCTTTCTTCTGTTCTTTGCTGTCTGCCTAAGAGTGTATATAATCTGATGTCAATTTTCATTCTGTCCGCATCTGATTGGTTGGGATCTGATCCCTTGGGTTCGATTTAGCCATTTGCCAAAAACCCTTGAGCTTCTCCTTTACCCATAAAGCACCAACTCCAAGTAACCTCAGATTTCATTTGCCTCTTTCAAAGAAAGACATGTTTTTTTTCCCTTAATTCTGTTGTTTATCAGATAAGTGTATTATTATATCTCTTGTCTAATTTCTGTTAAATTCTTAAAGTTTTTTCAGCCCCTTACCTGTTGTACAATTAGTAATTTTCTGAATTACTAATGTTATTAGCTCTTCCCCTTTTTGACTATCATACTTTGCATACCTTTTAAACACTATTGTTAGTATTTACTTTCTTTCTACATTTGGTGTAGCTCTGTTTTCTACCATTGCTGGTAGTTTTTTTTCCTTTTCTGCTTCACTTTCCTAAAATAAATAAATAAAAAAGTTATCTGTCCCTGCTTAAGATTTTTGCTTTTATATTGGTTGGCTATGGTGGAAAAAGGTCCCTTGGGTTTGAAAAAATGTGTTAAGTGTGGGCATAAGCTTCCTATGTCAGATGCCCACACTATGTATGTGTTCTGTCTGGGACCATTACATCTCCAGGAAGACTGTTCCATTTGCCATGGATTCAACCCCAGGGTGCTTGCTGAAGATAAAAACAACTCATCTTAAAGGGCTTATTACCTTCAGCCTTTTGGGAGGATATATCTGTGGATTGATCTCCCAAAACAAAACAGTCAAGAACTTCATCTCCAAAGCCTTCTATGTCCTCCACCATTTCAGAGACATCCAAGAAAAAAGCCAAGATGGATCTGACCTCACCCTTAGATCCAACAAAGAAAAAAAATGGTGGACCCAACTTCCTCAGATCCTACAAAAAAGTTATCGGATCCAACCACTTCCAGTCCTGCTGGTTCAATTCACCTACCCAGAACAAGATATTCACCTTTTGTGGATCCAGCACCCTCGAGAGTACCCTCACCTTTTTTGATGCATCATAGACTCAGGACCCCTTGTATTGTTTCTACTCATTGTTCCAGAAGTATGATGGAGGAAGATGTGGAGACAGGGGTGTGGAAGATCCTCTCAGGTATCAGATCCAACCACTTCCAGTCCTCCTGGTTCAATTCACCTACCCAGAACAAGATTTTAACCTTTTGTGGATACAGAACCCTCGACGGTGTCCTCACCTTTTTTGGAGCATCATAGACTCAGGACCCATTCTATTGTTTCCACTTGTTGTTTCAGAAGTTTGATGGAAGAAGATGTGGAAACAGGGGTACAGAAGATCCTCTCAATGCAGAGTCATACGGGTGTTTACCGACTTCTACCCCTTTGGGTCAGAAGTCTGTTCTTCTACTACATCCCCACTAGAAGTTCCTCCTCTGACTCCTTCAACTGTCTCAGAGTCCATGGATCTGAGCCATCTGGCTTACTCTGGCTTCGATACAAAGATAGTAATATTTTTGGATATGAAGCTTACACTGAGAGCTCCGGTTCAGTTAGATCCAGAGAGCTCTTGGAGCTAAAGCTGCCTTGTTGGATCTCAGGTGTTGGAGTTGACTTAAGTTGTCAGAGCTGTCTTTGCACCTCAGAGTCTCAGCACTGGATAGCTCAGCTCTGGCTCCCACCTTGAGGAGATTACCTTCAGACCGGGAGAGGACAGAGGTCCAAAAGCTTGTTTTTTTTCAGATCTGAGGTCTTCCCTTTCTCCAGAGCAGTCTGCCTTCAAGGTTGTTAAGAGGGTTTTCTCTGCTTCAGCAGAATAGACAGATCTAACCCCTCTGACCCTAAGCCTTCTACCTTGATGTCTTTGCACTCAGAACCTCATAATACTTTACCACAGGGACAGCCAGTCCGAGAGCCCAGGGTTCCAAATAGGGTAGCTTGATTTTTTGACACCTCCCAAGAACATCCCACCAAGGAGGTCCCTCGGAAGAACACATGTAAGAGAAAGCAGCTGGACTACCCAGAGGAGTTGGTCACCAAGGATACAGACTTCATTGAAGGTCAATGGTCCCCATGATCATCCCCTGAAAATGTCTCATTTGGAGATATCCTTGAGATCCTTAAGCAGAGAGGTGGCTGGGTGCCCAGCAACCCTTCATCCAAGGAGTCTGTATTCCTGGAGGCTTTCAGTACTGACCTGCCTACCTCCTGGGTTACTCCACCCACCAAGTAGCTTATTGAATTAGTCTCTCAGCAAGTGTAGAAGGAACCTGACACAGTTGAACCAATATCTAGTGGACTGGACAAGATTGTTGCACCACCTTTGGATAAGAAGTTTTGGGGTAAATGTCTGCCTGTTGATGCCATGGTTGTGGCAGCAGTCACTAAAAAGGAACTTGCCAAGGAGAGTTCCACTGTTCATCCCCCTAACAGGGAGTCTAAGGCAATAGACAGGTTTGGGAAGCATGTCTATGCTTCAGTGACCTTCTCCTTAAGGTTGCTGAATTATTTGGATTACAGATTATGGAGGGATTTCATTAATGAGCTATCAAATACCCTATCAGAATCTGTTTCTGCAGAGGTTCAATCTTCCATGAGTTCTCAGCTGGCTACCCTGCAGTCTATTTCATATTTTTCCATGAGGCTCATTTTGCATGTAGCACAAGGAGCTTCAAAGGCAGCGGGTTCGGGTATTTCCATTAGTAGACATGCCTGGAAGCACTTATGTGACTTTGTGGAGCCCTTCAAGTCATCGTTCATCAATGCTCCTTTTGATGGCACTTTCCTGTTTGGCCCCAAGGTAAATGGCACATTATCCAGGTATGAGAAGGATGGAAAGACCATTTCTGCTATGGGTGTATATTTTTTGACCCCTCAAAGATTCTTTTCTAGGAATTAATGAGGTGGTCGGAAGATGTGGTTCAAAAAATTCCCAGGGTCCTTTCCAGGACACACATTGAGGAAGTTCCTTCAGGGGCAGAGTAGGGAACTCCAGTGGTAGATGATACCCCCATGGCAGTAGTGGCCTGAAAAAACAGGAGTCTAGAGATTCTCTCTTTGACAGACCTTACCAACACTCCTGAAAGAAGACCTGATTGTCAACCTCTGTAGGCAATCGGGGATTGCTCATCCCTGCACCAGACAGCCTGACTGGACTTACAAAATGATACTTGGGTGCAGATGATTATTTCCAGAGGTTATATAATACCCTTTTCCCTTCCACCTCCAATCTCAAGAAATATCCCCGATGTTCCACTCAGTCAGAGGGAACAAGCAGCAGTTCAAATACAAAAGCTGCTAAAAAAAAAGAGTCATCCAAGAAGTCCTAGCAGACCAGATAGAATCTAGAATTTACTCAAGATTCTTTTTAGTGCCAAAGAAAACAGGGGACTGGAGATCAGTTTTGGATCTCAGCAACTTAAACAAGTTGTTTTAATGCACCAAGTTTTGGATGGTCACTGTTCAGTCCATTCTCCCTTTTCTGGGCAAGGATGACTGGATGTGCCAATAGACCTTCAGGATGTGTACTGTTACATAAAAATGAACAGATGATCCAGAAGGTGCACACACTTCCAGCTGGGAGCCAGTCAGTACTAGTTCAGAGCTCCGCCCTTTGGTCTCACCACAGCTGCCACGGTGTTCACCAAATGTATAGCAGTAGTAGCATCTCACTTGAGACTGCAAGGATGCCGGGTGTTTCCATATCTAGACGACTGGCTCATTACTGCCCTGACCAGGCATCAATTACTAAGGACAAGAGATCAGGTTGTCCAGATGTACACTCATCTGGGGATAGCCATAAACTACAATAAGTCTCAACTGGAACCAACTTAGAATTTGGAATTCATAGGAGCACTGTTCAACACAACTTCGATGATAGCTTCACTGCCTCTCTCAAGAATTCAAACTATAACATCACAGGTCAGAAAAATAACCTTCAGTACCAAGATTTCAGCCCACTTGGTCATTCAAGCTCTAGGATCAATGTCAGCGGCTATAACAGTAATACCTTTAGTCAGATTTTACAGTGGATGCTAGCAACACAATGGTCGATACTTTACCAACTCGTGTCAACTCTGATACGAATCACTCACATATGCAAGAGATCTCAAGTGGTGGATTCAATCAGATCAGTTTGTCCCCCCTCAGCCCAAGACCATAGTGACCACAGATGCTTCCCATTTAGGGTGGGGGACACTTTCTGGGGAAAACAGTCCAAGCACTTGGTACCCCTGAAGAGTCCAATTTGCATATCAATTTACTACAGATGAGAGCACTGATTTTAGCATTGCAGGCCTTTCAGAATGCTCTCCCTTTGAGGATGATTCCAATTCAGACAGACAATACGTCAGTAGTTTGGTACATCAACAAACAAGGAGGGAGCAGATCTTACCCCTTGTGGTGAGAAGCGTTCAGTGTGTGGCAAGGGGCAATCTCATCCAACCACTTTCTCAAAGCAACACACACATTCTGGGGAAGTCCAATGTGATATACAAGCTGGGCAGCTGTATTCTTCTACCAAATGAGTGGTCTCTCAACGAGAACATGATGGAAATGATTTTTCGTCACTGGGGCCAGCCTTGCTGAGATCTTTTTGCTTCTACCTTAAACAAAAAATGCAGCAGCTACTTTGCCCTAATCTTCCCACACGGCGAATCACAAAGGAATGCTCTATTTCACAATTGGCCCCCCCTGGTCTACTATACACCTATCCACCCATTCCACTAATTCCAAACTTCATACAGAAAGCTGCCATGTTGAAGAGCAAAGTCATCCTCATTGCACCTTATTGGCCTCAACAGATTTAGTTCCCTTTCCTTTGGCCTCAATTACTTCACCAACTTTGGATTCTGGATCCAATTCCAGACCTCCTGTCTCACCAGACAAGCATGATCCATCAAGACATATCAAAGCTCAGGCTGATGGCCTGGCTTCCCCAGTTTCATTAATAGCCAGACAACCTATGCTCTCTTCCCCTGTCTGGCATATACTTTTGTCTTCACATAAACCTTCAGCATGTAAACTTTATTCTAGCAAATGGAAAAGATTTGTGTACTGGCACATTAAAATCATGTTGAACCTTTTTCAGCTCTGATACGTAACATCCTTGAATTTTTGGCCCTACTTTTTAAAGAAGGATCTAGTTCCTCAGCTGTTAAAGTTCCATTAGCAGCTATATTGAACTTTCACACTGGGTTGGAAGGTTCCTCAGTAGCCTCTCATAAGCTGTGTAGAGCTTTCATGCAAAGCACTCTACTTTTAAGACCTCCCTTTAAGGACCCTACTGCCCCATGGGACCTCAGTATGGTACTGCAGGCACTTATACCTTCCCCCTTTGAACCAGCAGCTAAACGTGACCTCAAATATCTTACTTGGAAAATGTTTTTTCTATTAGCCATTACATCTGCTAGGGTCTATATTATAGGAACGAAAACTGACATGAGCGAATACCGGTTGAGCGACACATAGTGAGCGAAAGTCTGAAATATCAAAACACGAAAACAAAACACCTATCACACGAAAAGTCTCAGGAACTGTTTTATGCAGGGGGACAAGCCCCCCTGCACCCCCAACACCCCCCGCTACTTAAATATACCAACTCTGAGATTGCACTCCATTGAAGTAAATGGAAGAATTCCCTATGGCGATCTCCATTCACTGTTTCGATATTTGCGACATTTGCTCACTATGTGTCGCTCAACCAGCATTCGCTCATGTCAGTTTTCGTTCGAGTAATATAGACCCCATCTGCTAGATGAGTTTCAAAAATTCAACCATTGTCTTCAAAACCTCCATATTTGATTTTTCACAAGGATAGAGTTACATTACGAACCAATGCATCCTTTCTTCCCAAGATGGTGTTAGAACTCAATATCAATCAATCCATTAATTTGCCAGTTTTCATCCCTAGATTTACTAACAAAGGTGAATACATGTTGTATTTACTAGATTTTCATAGACAATTACAGTTTTATCTGCATACAATAAAAGACATAAGAAAAACAGACCAGTTTGTTTCCTTTGTGGACTTGAAATTAGGAAAACCAGTTGCCAAAGTAACTTTAGCCAGATGGCTAACTGACTGTATGTCACACACACACACACACACACACATATATATATATATATATATATATATATATATTTTTTTTTTTTTTTCTTTCCAGGATCTACTCCCCATACTTTTGTTACTCATTATAAATTGGATCAGGAACATCCTTCCTTTAGTCCACCTAGGTTTTTAAGTAGCTGGACAAGGGTGGGCAGGTGTGGTGTCTGTCTTTCCCTCAGCCTCTACTCTGCTCTGCAGAAGTTGCACTATGTAGCTTTGCTTTTATCCATCCAGTCCAGGCAGCTTCCAGTTGACATCAGGGCCTGGGTTGGTTGTCACATTGACGTGGCATTGCTGAATTGTAGCAACATCCACTTTGGTTGGCTGTCGCAGTGCCGCAAGTCATCATGCGTGGGCTGCAGCTGTAAACAACTTTTTAAAAATGTTTTATCTCTTGTCCAAGTCTCTGAGCCTGACAATCAGGCACTGTCTCACAAAGCTAATGTCATCACACATACCCCTAAACATTGATGATGTCATGGAATATGTGGCGATGTGTGATGACATCAGCCATAACTAAAAAGTATACAAAAAAAATTAGAGATTTGAAGGGGCCACTCGGGAATTTGTGGTACCCAATTTTTTTTGCCCTCAAAACTGGTAAATTCTGAAGAATTTGGTATGGTTGAGAGGTATGGCCCAACAGTTCCTTGACATTATAAATGTTGACTGTCTTTCACTAATAGTTAACCATCTCTACCAGGGGCCCCTATATCCTGGATCTAGTGCTTACAAATATGGCCACTTCTTACACAGCTCCATATGTATCCTCATGTCCTGTTAAATCAGGCCATAAATCATTGATCTCTTCCTTTAAAACTGATGGTACTTCCCTATAAATACCTATGTGTAAATAAATTCTGATATGATCCTTCTCTGACTGATCCCATTGCTTAGGCTAACTGTGCCTCCGAGTTCTACTCCCACCTAAATAGTTGTATTGTTCCTATTTGCACCAAATATAATGAGAATTTTAAAAACAAACTCCTGTGGAGGAATACCCATATAACTAAGTTATATAGTAAGAGAAGGAAATTCTTTAATGCTTATAACAGGTCTCATTCTACCGATCTTTAGTACACTTAAGCAAAATAGTAAAAAGCTTATGGGAACCATTAGGAAGCACAAAACTGAATATGAACCTAAAATAGCCACTAAAACCAAAATTAACTACAAATCCTTCTTTAAGTGTGATAGGAAGTAAAGAACTAACACCAAACATTTGAAGGAGCTGGTCTACAATAATACTGCACAATCCTACTCAAAGGAAAAAGCTAATATCCTTGCTGATACATTTAGTATATATTTTACTATATTCACAGATTCCAGAATCCTAGCTACTCTCTTTAACTACTATGGAACAAGTCCTCTCAAAAGCTAAGAACACCTCATGAATGGACCCTGATAATATATCAGGTTGCCTGATTAACTTTACCTCTGCTTAACCTGTTTAATGTAAGCCTTCCCACTGGTTGTATTTGTGAAGCATGGAAAACAGCCATTATAATGCTATTGCTTTGGGTGGCCCAACCACGGAGTCTGATAATTTATTTTATTTATTTATTTTATTTTACATTTGTTGACTGGGCTAGTCTAACTGGATATATGTCCATTTTCAGTAGAGGCCCGGGGAGAAAAGCTCCACATAAGCAAAATTTACAACTTCAGGTACACATAAGTAAATCTGTAACAAATTAAGGTACAGTACTATTTTAAGCTGAAGAATACACATGTTATATAGACAAATATTACTATTAAAGTAGCAGAAGATAAGAAACAGATAGAGCAACAAACAATTTTAAAGTGGCACACAATAAGAAAGAGAAGTGAAGAAAAAATACACAAATAAATGTAACAGCTCAAGGAGCAGTATTTAGCAGTGAGTCATACCATTTATCCTATAGTAGCATAGCAACTTTGGGGAAGCATGTAATAAGAAATATAAAGAAAGTCTATATAGATATTTTTATGTGATAAGTTACTGCTGCAAGCTATGCAAGTACATAATTAGAAGAGGATCACGCGAATGAAAATGTTATAAATACTAAATTGGTAAAGGTGTGTCTACTGTCTGAGGCATGGAGGGAGTTGGAATTAAATTGCAAATGGTTATGTAGGTAGGGTTCAGAGAAAGTGGTGGTAAGATTAGTCTGGGTTACTACATGGGCATAACCAGTGGTTATTAAGGTATTCTCTGGGTTGTTTTTTGAACAGTTTCACTGAGGAGAGAGATGAGAGTTCCTTGGGAAGCAGGTTCCAGGATTTGCCAACAGTGTTGGCGAACAGAGAATCACCGGGTTTATTTTTAAATTTGACTGTAGATACTAGTACTTTATTGGCTGAGCGAAGGGTTGTCAAATTACTGTAGGGGGGTTAGAAGGCTAGTAAGTACAGGAGTATTTTTAGGAAGATAGAGGATCTTATGGACAATAATAAGTTGTTTAATCTGAAGTTGATTATGAAGTTCTAGCCATCCTAGTTGCTTTAGGTTTTGACAGTGGTGAGTTCTAAATGAGGAACCAGTAGCAAATCTGGCAATATTGTTGTAGGAGGTAGCTAGTTTGTTAAGGTTGTTTTTTGATAGGTTGGTAGAGATGGAACAGGTGTAGAGGAGGGTGGAAATTAGATGGGTGAGGGCAATAGTTGTTCTAGCTGTTGGAGTAAGGAAGGGTTTAATCCTATAGAGGGAGCCTAATTTTCTGTTTACTGTTTTTATTGTTGTGTTAATATGTATGTCAAAGCTAAGATTATGGTCTATTGTTACCCCTAAGAGCTTGGTAGCTGCATCAGGAGATATAATGATGACATCATTGGATATAATTGTGAAGTCAATTGGGGGGGGACCTTTGTGTGGGAGTGAAGAGTAGTAGTTTTATTTTTTAGGATTCAGGAGGAGGCTATGCTGTAAGAACTACCTTTCTGCGCTGTTAAGCGCTGTTTGGGTAATGGCCTGAAGTTGAGGTGCAGAGGTAGCTGAGCATATTAGTGTGGAGTCATCAGCATATTGGATACATGTAGACTGAGGAATGATCAGATTGAGATAATTTATGAAAATTGAGAAAAGGAGAGGACCCAGGATAGAACCTTGAGGGACTCCTAGGGTAATAGGAAGGTGAGAGGATAGATTATTTTCCCAAAGCATAGCCTGTTGCCTGTTCTCAAGGTAGGATTTAAACCATTGTAAAGCCTGTGTATCTAGTGAGAGAGAACCAAGTATATTCAAAAGACGTTGATGGTTGACCATATCAAAGGCTTTTGATAGGTCAATAAAGAGTGCTGAGGATAAATTATTGTTTCGGTTATTGTTAATACAGTCAGAAAAGGATAAGAGGGCTGTGGTGGTACTATGATGAGGCCTAATGCCGTGCTGACAGTTAGCTAGTAAGTTATTTTGCAGTAGGTGGTCTAGTAGTTGGTGGTGGATACATTTTTCCATAATTTTAGCTAAAGGAGAGAGTAGAGCTATTGGGTGGTAGTTTGAGAGTTCAGTTGAGTTGCCCCCTTTGTGCAGTGGGATAATGTGGGAGACGTTCCAGATAGATGGGATTGTTCCTTCAGTAATGGTTCTATTTATAAGGATGGAAATAGGAAAGGCTATTGCTGCTGCAGCTATCCATAGATATTCTGCTGGTAGATGGTCAGCTGAGGGGGTCCAAGGTTTTAGTTTATGAAGAAGAGTGCAGATGAGGGATGTTGGGACTGGTTGTAAATTAAATGAGGGGGTTAAAGTTGTCAAGGAGGATGATAGACATGTGCTAACAGGAGGTAGTGAGTTGGTGAGATTTTGGACTGCTTCAGTAAAGAAGGTATTAAAGGCATTAGCAATATGCTTAGGAGTTTCATAGGTGGATCCTGTTGGGGTGGGAGTTTTGGACTGTCCTGGGTGGAGAAGTCTGTTAATGCCTGCCCAGAACTTTTGAGGTTTGTATTGATGGGTTTGCTGGTTGTTGTGGTAAAAGTTTCTTTTATCTAGTATTATAGACTTTTTGGTAGCATTTCTCAACTGTCTAAATGTTAGATGATCAGCTGGGTTTTTACTTGCTCACCATTTGGCCCAGATTTTATTTCTTTATATAATTTTGTGCCTTGTCTCTTTTGTTAGCCATGGAGCTGTTTTAGTCCTATTTCTCAATGAGCAGGATGGGGCATGATGGTCCAGGATTTCTAAGAATTAGGCATTAAAGTAGGATACAGCTTTGTCTAATTGGAGGTATCTTAGGGGTGACCAGTCACATGCTTTCAGTTCACTTTGGAAGTTAATAGGGTTAAAGTTTTTTGTTGGACCGAGTGGGTTTATATAAGGTTGGTTTATGAGCATTGATCTTTTGTCTGATTATGTAGGTCAGTGAGTGGTCACTGACATCATCAGGAAGGATTCCTGCATCATAAGAAAGGGGCTGACTATTTATTAGTATCCAGTCTAGAGTAGTTTCTTTGTTGTTAGGTTTATGGATCCTGGTGGGGGAGGTGATAATTTGAGAAAAAACATAAAGGCTTATGTGGGTAGTCTGGTTGTCTGAGATGCAGGTATTCCAGTCAATATTAAAGTCACCCAGGATAATGGTTTATTGTGGGTAGTTAGTTGACAGCCAGGAAAAAAATATTATCAAGGGTGATTATGTTGTTACCAGGAGGGAGGTAGGCACATATTATATTTGCACATTTATTGGTGTAAACTGCAACTCTGCTTTGTATAATATTGCTACACCCCGCCCCTTTTGGTTATTCGATCTAATCTCAGGATATTGTATCCTGGTGGGGTGATTTCATTGTCCACTGTTGCAGGTTTTAACCAGGTCTCTGTTAGGCAAAGGATGTCAAAGGAGTGGACATCTAAGAGGGCATGGAGGTGGGCAACTTTATTGTTTAGGCTCTGTATATTGAGGTGAGCTATAAGGAGAGAGTTTGATGCTTTAGTGACGGTTTGAGAAGTAGAGGGATTTTGTTTAGGAGGGTTAGTGGTGGTTGTGGTGTTGGGGCCAGGGTTTGGATGGATGTCACCATCTAAAAGTGTAGCATTTTTAATCCTGTGTATGATATTTAAGGATTTACAAGATGTGTATTTTGTTTTCTTGGGTTGGTTATAGTTAATATGGACTAAATGATGAAACCTTGGCACTAAATAGGAGGGTGTAGAGGTAATATTAATATAGTTAAGGTAAGGTAGTAGGTCTGTCAGGGTTGATTGTTTACGGGACTGGCTGAAGTTAATCAAGGTCAGATGTTCATATTTAGTTAGGGCAAAGGTCATATTTAGTAAAGTTAAGATGGCAGTTAAGAGGAATAGTAGTGGGTATTTGAATCTGGGTGTAATGTAATGGTCAAAGTGATCGGTTAGGTAAATAAGTAGTTGGGGTAAGGTATCTTTAAGAGGATGATAGTGAGGGGGTAATGCAAGGTTTTGTAGTAAGTTGGGATATAGAGTTTGTAAATTGATTAAGTACTTCTAGAAGTAATGAGTATCTATAAGTGGTGCGTTTGGGTAGTTAGCATTTAATGAGTAGGAGGATGAGATTGGTTGAATAGGAGTGATGGTGTAGCCACAGGAGGTTTATGGTTAGGACCCCTGGGGGTGGGTGTGAATTGGGGGTAGGGTAGGGGAGTGGAGTGAGTCTGCAGGGCGAATGGAGCGGGTTCGGACAGGTAAGCGAGTAAGTCAGAAAAAACCTATCAGGAAGCAGCTAACTACTGGGTACCTTAGTTGAGAAGGAATAGGTATAGGGGGCTAGGAAACAGTGGTCATGAAGGTAAGTGGTAGCAGAGAGCAGTGCTAGCAGAAAGTAGCAGGTATGATAACTATAGACATATAAGTCTCACTAGCCTCATATGTAATGCTAAGGAGTTTATTATCTCAGTTCTTATTAATCTTGACATTGACAATCCCTCACCCCTGGAACTGCAATCATTTGGGTTTGTCAAAGGAGGGTAATGCCTCTTTAATCTCAATTTCTTTGAAAAAAGTAACCAAAACAGTGGATAGCAGTTATACAGTACGTACAGCATGTAATGATCTAGCTAAAGCCTTTGACACTATTCCCCATTCAGATGTTAGTGGCAGACTTGTAAATCTGAATATAAAACCTTTTCTTGTGTGGTGGATAGCTAACTGGTTGCCTGACAGAACCCATGTGGTTAGAGTCACAGGGGCCACTTCTGAAAACAAAAAAGTTACCAGTGGTGTACCACAGGGCTCAGTGTTGGACCTCTGCATTACTTGGCATCTAATTCTCAGATCTTCAGGCCAACGCTCCTGGCCTATGATTATCTAAGTTTGCATATAACTAAATTGCATGTAGTTATTTGATCTTCCACTGACTAACAGTTGCTCTAACATGGGTTGGACCATGTTAAAAATTGGTGCAAGGACCCATCCGTCCACCCATCCTCAGGGTTGAGGTGTCACTTCAACAGTGGCAATCATCTAGAACCAAGCTTAACACTTGCAGGTGGCTATTCCTGCCACTGTACTTCTTCCACACTATGCACATACACCTATGGCCAATTTAAAGTGTCCAGTCCACCTACTACATGTCTTTGGAATGTAGGAGGAAAATGGAGCACCTGGAGGAAACCCACATGAACACAGGGAGGACAGGATCTATGTTCGGCTACCAAAAAATAAAAAACCTGAATGGTGAAATACTGAATGGAAGACAGCAAAACAAAAAAAACAAAGCAAAACAAAAACAAAAAAATAAATTCAATGAATGGCCATAGTTAGCCAACAACCAGAATGTAACACGATGCATAAGGTAAGTGAAGGGAAACTTTTTAAAATTTACCCTATTCCCCAATGTAGTGCAATCTCAGAGTTGGTATATTTAGTTGGGGGGAGCAGCCTCCCACCTTATTTGGTAGCGTATGCAATATTAACTGACTATGGCCTTTCAATGACTTTTTCTGTTGATGTCATTCTTCGGTAATTGTCAGTTTCACTGTCTTCCATTCGATATTTCACCATTTGGGTTTTTTATTTTTCGGTAACTGAACATAGACCTGGGAGGACATGCAGATTCTGCACAGAAGGTACCCCAGCCGAGAATCAAACTGGCAGCCTCTTGAGGCAGCAATGCTATCTGTTGCACCACTATGTGCCATAGTGCAAGGACAATGGTCACAAATTAAATGTGAAAAAATGTAGCATAATTCATTTTAGTAAACAAAACATTTCACATGCCATATAAGTGACACCCCTCCAATCAGACACTGTCATAAGAGGTCAAGCCACTCTTGTTGGTAGTCAAATGATAGGGAATTATCATGTGTCTGTGGTAGCTCAGAAAGCTTTCTGTCTGGCTTATCAAGATTCCAAAGGCATCTCCACACCATCTGCAGAAGACTTTGTCCCCCTTTACTTTTATTTCATCAGACCCATTATTGAATATAATGCACCACTCGGAATGTATTTGTCTAAACATGCGACTCAAGTTGTGAGACCCCTGAGATTCATAAATACGAAAGATAACTGACCTCAAAAATCTTAGTTATTAGGACAGACTGACAGCTCTCTTTCTGTACTCAGGTCTTTTAGACTTCTCCATGGGGATTGGTGTTTGTCTTTTTGAGCCATGAAACAGCCAGCACTCTTTGACCCACCCACTCCCTCACTGAATAAATGGTACCTTATATACCCGCCTAAAGGAACTAAACCTTCATTGAAGGACAGATAAGACAGATTGGCCTTATAGATTCACACCCCATCATATCCCTCACCTCTGCAACAAACTTCCATTGCATGTTCAGCCAAGTAGCACCCTTGCTATCTTCAAGGTAAGCCTAGTTAATGGGCAGCCTCATGTTCTTTGCCTGTCTATCACATCTTGGCCTCCTTGAATAGGCAGTTTTGACTAGGCTTATAATAGTTTACAGGCTGTTTGCCTAATACTTAACTAAGAACCTATAAACTATGAACCATTTGACACACATATGAAAAGATGTGTCAGTGACCTGCCCACCCCTCCTCGCTAAGCATAATAGAAATTGTCATAGAGTGGACTCCCGGTGTGCCATTAACATTCCATGCCTTCTAACTGTCCCTCAACTATCTGACCAGTAGGAACCATATGCAGCATTAACAGATGGTATTGATGACTTCCTTACATGCCAGACCCACCTCCAGCACCATCAAGCTGGTGCACAGTCTAGAGAACAGGCTGTGAAAACACATTGCATCTTTTTTATTTTCTTAATAATTCTTTGCCTAAATCCCGTGCTTACTTCCCACATAATCAATGGGAAGCCTCAGTGCCTCAGGTTTCCATAGGCCTTCTGCCCTCTGATCAAGTGCTTCTTTCAATGCCAGACTACATATAGTAAATGGCAATTGAAAGATGATTGTAAAGGATGTGAGAACTTCTGTGGTCAGACTACTATTTGGCATGAGCCAGCTAAGCAAGATAAATTATACTTATTATTAAATAGAAAATATATGCATGTAACTGTTTGAAAAGCAGACCTCCATCTTCTTGTATAGACATGCAACATACCGTCATAGTCGGGGAAGCAGATGCTGAGATGGACTTTCTTCACTTTCTCTTCGAAAAGGTCTTTCTTGTTGAGAAACAACACTATTGAGGTTGCTGCAAAGAACTTGTGGTTGCATATGCTGTTAAACAGATGGAGGGATTCATGCATGCGGTTCTGCAAAAACAAACAAATAAATAAAAATAAAAAAGTACATAAAGAATGCAGACACCTGACTGTAGTAACAGTGCTCATGTATGTGAATGGGACACTTTTATTTTGACATTACTCAGTGCTTACACATAATATATTTGATGGACTTGAGATTTTTTTGCAAGTATTGTTACAGAATGATGTAGATACCAGGACACACATAAGTCTTGTAAGCTTCTGCTGAAAGTGTTATTAACATTGTTTTACAAATCTGTGGCTCTGCTACCACCTAGTGGAAATTTAAAATATTACCTCAGACCAACTCGCTTTTTTTAAAAAATATTTTTATTAGTTTTAAAACTTTTACAAAAAAATTTAAATAAATACAAGATAAGGAACTTGTAAGGTACATCAATCCAAGAAAAAGAAAATAAAGTACAGTCTAAATTAATACAAACAGTTAACAACAAGTTTTTATTTATAGACAAGCAGTTATTGTAACAAGTACCTTACTCATGATCAGGTAAAACATTCACTAGGGTGCCCCAGAAAAACATAATACAAATATGAATCAGCCCTCCCAAGAGGAGGATAACTTTAATCAGGTAATATATTATTATATAAAGTATTCAATTAGAAAAAAATGGGGTATGAGAAAACAACTCGCTTTTTTTTAGTTTCAAATTTATTTTTATTAAATATTTTCTTAGTAATAAAAACAAACAACAACAAAATGAAATGATCCACCAACTAGCTAAACTATACCCATTACAGTTATGAAGGTCAACCATACAATTCGGAACAAAGCCAAAAATAATGGGAGAATAAATGCCCAGGGATAGTTTTTAAGCAATACTCTCAGTTAAAAAGCTTATAGAACATGTTTTGCATCATCATGCATTTTCTGAACATAAGTATGAAACTCTAATAAATGATGTTATTGACTGGGGTAATCCTTTGTGATTTATTAGAAAATTAAACATTTTACAAGGGACACAGAAAATGTGAAGCAAAATCAGGGACAGTGGAGAGGTGCATTGGCTGAGAATCAAAGCTGAGTTCAAGCTATGGCTGATCATTTAATTAAACCTAAAGAGCTCGCCACTGGTATTGATAAGAACAGAGGATGAACAACAGTCATTGCTAAACATTTTTTTCATCCCCAAATAACAGAAAGTCAAAGTAGTTCACACATATTGCAGTTTTGAAACTGAAAGATGAATACAACATTAAAAGGTATTAGGATGCTTTTAAGAACCATCTAAGCAGTAGTATTACCCATTTTAGGAAGCATGGTCTTCAATGTGGTGTGCATTTTTGGTTTCCCTCTTTCTCTGTAAATGCTCGCCTACAAAACACTGCTCCTCGTCCTTTGGGGTTTATATCTTTATCTGCTACTTCATTGAATTCTGAGTACAAAAATCAAAATTGCCTCCCAGGCAGCAATACACACCTCTGTTGGTACTTTCCAGATCTGTTATAATAGAATATTTTGTTTGCAGTGTGATCTGCCTTCTCAGATTTTCAGATTTTTAGAAATGCTACAGTGAAAGAATAAAACTATATAACATGTTTATGAACACACAGTAAATTAAAAACTGTTGTCTGATTTAACTGGTGGCTTTTTCTGGAATGCGATTGAAAAACAGTGAATCAAGCTATTGTAAAATACGTATCTCTCTAGTTTTAAAATAGTGCATATTCAGGTTTTTAGCCTGAGCTAAATCACATGGTTTCAGACTGACCATGTGTCTACCTCAGACTACAGAAAAGCTTTGCGTCTCCCCATGACATTAAAAAAGTACATTTGGCCTCCCAACACCGGAAAAACTAAGGTATGCTGTCTAAAAGTAGAATGTACTTTAACCCTCAAACTTGAAGTAACAAAAATTTAGTTTACTACAATCTTTTTTATTGATTTGTTGTCAGAAATGTGTTTTTAATATACATTTTGGACTTACTTTGGCTGTCTTGAAACAGACCTCAGCTTTCCTTAAGAGGCTAGCATCTCCATTTGAAAAACATTGCAGTAGGTGTATAAAGGAACTGTAAATAAACCTGGTACATTAAGCAATCTTGCATTTGAGCTCTCATCTTCATAGTACATGTGTTTCAAGTGATTATGATGGGACATGTCTTCTCTCTCTCTTGGGAAGAAAATGCTGTTTGTAGCACAAGGCGCCGCTGAAATATTCAATCTGATACCTATAGCACTGAGAACAAAACAAGATATATAATGCAAACTGAACATTGCACTTTGTTTTGGGCAAGAAGATAAGCCATTGTGTTTTTTTTTGTTTTTTCTTGCTGTTTTTGCCTACTGATAGTTCACCACCTCCGCTTGAATCATTATACATTCATTCCTCCTATACTGGTTGCTTGCACCCCAAATCAGCCTACAGAGGAGGACTCCCTGTTCTGCACTGAGGATGTACTTAGCAGCACCTCACTCTTGGACCAGTTTGAGAGGTGAGAGCTGTCTGGTGGAGTAACTTATCCAGTCATCTGTAGACGGTGGCTGAATTTAACCTTGTCCTGTATGCTGGTTCCTGTGGAAGTCTGATATCCATACATGCCCAAAAGAGGCATAAACACACACACGTAAAGCACTGCTTAGTAGGTATAGGCATATGGGCCCAAACACTGCTGGATCTCCTGCCTGAAATAGAAACCAGTCTTAGAGCCTCTCAGGCTGCCTATCTCCATGCAGGGTGGGTAAGCAGGTGTTGACCACTCGCTGCCCCGTCCTTTGTCAGCCCTTCCAGTGCGTAGGTCATATGAGTTACATCTATGGCTTTATCCTTCTGAGCCATAAGCCATAATCTATTTCGCTACACTGTTGTTTTGACCGAGCACACATGTGAGACAGGGCTATAAAAGCTGCAGCCACCATTTGTATGAATGAGCTATTGCATTATATTTTCCTGTAATTTGGACTTTTCCTTGCAACAGGCTAACTTACCATACCTTCACAGTGGCTGATCACAGGGCTGGGTATTACCATACATTATATTCTCACGCCAGGTTGCACCAGGACTAACTATATAGAACAAATACTTATGGAAAAAAAGAAGGGAAGTGAATGGGAAGAATGGAAGGGATGCCACTGTGAAGCCACATACATTTCATTCACTTAGTGTTGTAGTGAGTATAGTACATAACTGCACTATGATACTTCATTGTCTCTCTCATCACAGTTCTAGTTGGGTACGATAACAAGCAATGTACCCATATGTAGGCCATAGCAAGCATCCCTTGGATCGTCCCCACAGCAGACTCACTTCTAGATTTTTGAAATAACTACTGTGTAATTTTTTTGAATGTGTGGACCACTGATATGTAGCGGCCTCACAGATTTCAACTTTGAGCTTTGTTGGCTTCCTCGATAGATTTGTTATCTGAATTGTAGTTTTCCATTTAAAAATGGAATATGTCCTTACCGGAGCACCCAGTTTCCTATCTGCAAAACAAACAGACTTCAGTAGCTTTGGTTTTAAAAAAATATGCAATTGCATTCTTGGACCCTGTGATGCCTGTGCCCTGGCCCGGCAATCAAGGAGCCTCAATCCTCACCACTAACACCAGTGAGGGGCATCTCATATAGGAGGAAAGGATAACAAATACACACAGTAAAGTGCAATTTCCCTTAAGAGCATACAGAGATCACAGTCAGTCTGAGACGGGTCGCTCCCTTGCTCTCCAGGTCCCCAATAAGACTCCCCACTGGCACAGCTATAGGGTCCAGATCTCAGCCTAGTGGGCAAGCTAAAACCTCCAGCACCTTCTCTGTCCCACCAGTGCTTCATGTCCCTGCCCAAGTAGCTCACACACACACACACACACACACACACACACACACACACACACACACACACACACACACACACACACACACACACACTCTTTGAGAAGAGTTTATACAACCACACAGACACTCCTGGGGAAGGCTGGCACAGGTTCTCCAGCTGTCCCCCTTTTTCCCAGACTATAGAGTAGTACCAGCTGCCACCACCCACTAATATTTATCAGCTACTCAAAGGCCCTTGAAAGGGTGTCCAATTATTACTGTGCAATATTATTATCCAATTGGTAGTATAGCCCATGGCTAAAGCTATTGGAGTGGCTTTGTACAATTTTAACAAAGGCATGCAAGTGCTCTAAAGAGCTTAAATTATCTCTACAAAAACAGCCACAGTTGAAAGGGTTTAAAAATATTTCATAACAAATAGTCAAAACACAATACAATACTTTTACTACACAGTGCTAGTCAAGAGTTCAGAGATCACAGAGAAATACTTAAAATAATTCAGTAGTACAGTTCTGACATCACAGAAAAGCACTTAGTCTAATCTTTTTAGTTTCTAGATATTTCTAAGAGAAAACACAAGTCTAAGGTAAACTTACATATAGAGCAAGACAGTGCTGTTGAGTTGGATGGTCGAGACAAAAATGCTTAATGCTCTCGGATTCTCTCTGTTTTTAAAATCACATTCCTGGTTCACATTACATCACTCTTCACACTTTCCTGGGTTCCCAGGCTAACAGTAACTACATTTACATTCTTTACCTCTGGGCAGAAACCAGACCAATAAAGGACATTTATGCATGCATATTCTGACCATTAACTCTGACCTTAAAACAATAGGCAGGATGCCTCACTCTAGACTTACTGACTCCGACTTTTAACATCAAAGAGTCACAACATGCTTTACTTGGTCAGTAGAGCGCACTGTTACATTTTTTTCCAGTTCCACATGTAACACTATTTTTACCATTTAAGACAATAAGCCTGTGGTTTATATTAATATTTACAGATGACAGAATTATCTCCAAAATTCTATCTGGCTAGGCTGGCAGCCTTCATCTGTCTTCACCCAATCTTCACATATCTCTCCCCCTGGAGAACTCAAGCTAGTTTTTCAAGTGATCCTTGAAAAACGCTGCTTGAGGGAGTTAGGTCTGAGTGTACGTTACCCCATTCCCTGTCTTGAGAGCCCATCTGCATTGGCATTGCTAATTCCACTGCGGTGCTGCATGGACATATATGCTTGCAACCCCAGGCTCCATCTTAGCAACTTGGCATTTTCCTGGCCGGCTCTGTTTAACCATGTTAGGTGGTTGTGATCTGTCATAACTGTGAATTATCTTCCATACAGATAAGGCTGAAGTTTCAGCAGTGCCCACACTATGGCTAGACATTCCTTTTCTACAGCTGCATAGCATTCCTCCCTGGGCTGGAGCCTATGACTGAGATAAACCACTGGGTGCTCTTCCCCCTCTGAAGAAATCTGGCTAAGTACAGCCCCCACCCCATGGTTCGATGTATTCACCTGCACAACAAATTCTTTGCTGTAATCTGGACTGGCTAATACAGGGGCTCCTCCCAAAGCTTCTTTAAGCTTCTGGAATGTCTGCTCACATGCTGGGGTCCACACTACCTTATCTGGCCTGTTCTTTCTTGTCAGGTCTGTGAGGGGAGCAACTATGGTACTATAACTAGGGATGAACTTTCTGTAGTACCCTGCTGTTCCTAAAAATGCCCTCACCTGTTTTTTAGTAACAGGTGCAGGCCATGCCTGACGAGCTTCCACTTTGGCAGGTTCTGGCCTTATCTTACCACTCCCCACTCTATGTCACAGGTAGGAGAACTCTGCCATACCCACCTGACATTTGCTCGGCTTAATGGTCAACCCTACCCTCTGTAGTCTGCCCAGCACCTCCCTGACATGTTGAAAGTGCTCTTGCCAGGAATGGTTGTAGATGGCAATATCATCCATGTAAGCAAGGGCAGACTCTCCTGCTCCTGCTAGAATATGATCTACCAGCCTCTGGAAAGTTGCTGGGGCATTCTTCATCCCAAAAAGCATCTTTGTGAACTCATACAAGCCAAAAGGAGTCACAAAGGCTGACTTCTCTCTAGCACTGGGAGTCAAGGGCACCTGCCAGTAACCCTTGGTAAGATCCATGGTTGTAAGATACTTAGCCTCACCCAGCTGCTCTAGGGCCTCATCTGTCCTAGGCATGGGGTAAGCATCTGACTCTGTGTGACTATTTAATTTCCTGTAGTCCACACAGAACCTGGTGATGCCATCCTTCTTTGGCACCAGCACCACTGGGGAGGCCCAGGGACTGTTGGACTCTTGAATCACCCCTAGTTCCAACATCTCCTGTACCTCCTCCCTCAGTGTCTGTTTGACTCTCTTAGGCACTCTATAAGGGGCCTGACTAATAGGCCTTTGGGGTCCTGTATCCACCTGGTGCTGCCCCAGGTGGATGCACCCTTGTTTCCCAGTGAACATGTCCCCAAATTCCTGCAACACTACTCGGATTTCTCAAACCTGGGTAGGAGATAGCTGCTGGGACATTGCTACCACTTCCACTGATGTGTCAGCCCAAGCCTCACTGAGGAGATCAGTCCCCAAATCTCCCTCAAACTCCTCCTGCAACAAGGGCCTCCCTATCATGGTAAGGTTTCATCATGTTAACATGGTACAATTTGTGCCCCTGCCTTCTGCCTAGCAGTTCCACCATGTAATTAACATCACTTACCTTTCTTACCACCTTGTAGGGTCCCTCCCAAGCTGCTTGCAGCTTGTAGTGTCTGACAGTAATGAGAACCATTACCTGCTGCCCCACAGCATACTCTCTAGCTCGAGCATTCCTGTCATACCACACCTTTTTCTGTTGTTGGGCTTCTGACAGGTTCTCCTGGGCCAAGCCCATGAGTTTCCTCAGCCTTGTCCTGAGGTTTAGGACGTATGCCACAACAGACTCCTTGTGAGACTCGCACTCACCTACCCACTCATCTCAAATTAAATATACAGGTCCCCTCACCTTATCCCCATACAGCAACTCAAAGGGTGAAAAACCTGTGGATTCCTGGGGAATCTCTCTGTAAGCAAACAACAGATGGGGCAAATATTTGTCCCACTCCTTCTTAAACTGATCTGCAAATGCCCATAGCATGGACTTGATTGTAAAGTTTAACCTCTCAACAAGACCGTTAGTCTGGGGATGGTAGGGGGTGGTCTTCATGTGCTTCACCCCACAGGACTTCCACAGACAAGCCAGCAGGTCTGACATGAAATTGGCACCCCTGTCAGTCAGTATTTCTTTTGGGAAACCTACCCTTCTGAAAATCTCCAACAAAGCATTTGCCACCTTCTCTACCTCAATGGAGGACAAAGCCACTGCCTCAGGGTGTCATGTAGCATAATCCACTACCACTAGGATATATGCTTTATCTGTGGAAAGTGGGGTACTCAGAGGACCCACAATATCCATAGCTACCCTCTGAAATGGCTCCTCAATCACAGGCAAAGGCATCAAAGGAGCTCTCACCATGTCTCCTGCCTTGCCTAACTTTTGGCACTGCCCAAAGGTCCTGCAGTACCCTGTTACATCTCTGGAAATTCCAGGCCAATAGAAGTTCTGCATAATATGCCTATTTGTATGTTTTATGCCCATATGACCTGCAAATGGAATATCATGGGCTATGGCTAAAAGCGCCAGATGGTAGGCTCTAGGCACTACCAACTGCTGTACTCTCTCACCTTCTAGCCCTCCCTCAGGGGTCCACTCTCTGTACAGTACCCCTTTGTCCCAGTGTACAAATTACCCCTTTCTTTGAGAATCAGGTGCCTCCCTAGCTACATGCCTCAGGCCTTGCAATGTAGGGTCTGAGAGCTGAGCCTGTTTCAACTGTCTTCTTGTAACCCTTCCCAGCTCCCCTTCCACAGGAAGTCTGACATCCTCTGACAGTGGTGCCTCACTGTCAGCCTGTGTACTACTACTCACCTCTACCTTTGCAGTCACTCTGTCCAAGGGACCATCAGTACCCCAAAGAAACTGTGGCTCACCTTCAGTCTCACAGCTACAGGGTAGCTCCCTCCCTGAAGTAACAACTTCACCAGTCCTGGCTGTAAGTATGCAGTCTGTATGGGTCTCCCCCAGGCTACCAAACCCACATGCTTGTCTCCTAGTCTGACTGAATGTAACTGCACAAACACATGGTACTGCCTCATCCAAATCCTTCCCTATCAGGACATCTGCAGGATGGTGGTTTGATACCCTGTTGTCTCAAGACAACCTACTATTGGCATTTTGTCTTTCCCACTTACTGGCTCCCTCACCTTTTGTTCCCCACCTTGCCTCCGTGGACACCTGTATGCCACATGGCACCACTGGTTGCATTCAAAACATTTAACCCTAGGTCCTGGACATGTACCTGGACTAGTTGCTTCCCCTGCTACTGGCAGATTCTGTTGGGGCAGTCTGTGCTGCCCACCATGGGTTCCTTTAGACCCATGAGCAGTACTGGGGGTCCCTTTCCTGTGTAGGGCTGCCCTGCTTGCCAGGTATAGGTCTCCCTTCTTCCCCAACTCATCTGAAGTGACACATTGTCTATCAGCTTACCAGATCCTCATGTCCTCAGGCAAAGTGCTAAGGGCTTGTTCCCTCACCAAAAGGTCTGCCAGCCCTTCAAAAGTGGTGATCTGACATCCACTCACCCACCTATGGAAATAAGTGCTCAGTTCAGCAACATATTCACACACACTTTCATCTGCCTTGCGTCTATGCTCACAAAACTTTTTCCTATACGTTTCAGGTGTTAGCTTAAACAATTCTAACAAGTGACTTTTAACAGCAGTATAATCAAAACATGCAACGTCAGACATTTTTGACAAAACAGTTACAGCTTTACCATGGAGTAAGGGGGTCAGGAACCATACCCAGAGCCTTTGGTCAGCACCATACTGTTTGCATACCCTCTCAAACATATGAATGAAACTATCAAAATTATCCCCCTTTTCAAACTGCAGAAGAAATTTACTGACCTTTTGTGCTTCTGAGGTTGAGGTACTCCATTCCCCATTACCTGCATGATTCTGGTGAAGAGTCAGCATCTCCTTCTCATGCTGCCTCTGCCTCTCCTTTTCCTCAGCTTCCAGGCGTAGCATTTTATCATTCTCCTTAGCCTGCAAACATTGCAGTTTCTCCTCACCCTCACTCTCTAGACACTTTACTCTCTCAGTTGCTTCTAGTTTCAAATGCCTGGCCTCCAACTCAAGTCTCTTTAGCTCCAGATGGATGTTTAAGTCCTCTGCAGAAAGGTTGAGCTGTCCATTCTCCGAGGGTATTATATCTCCACTGCCAGTCTGATTGTCCTCCTGGTGGCTGTTTTCTGATGCAGCTGTAACCAAGGCTGCAATCAGGTCTGCCTTAGTCAGGTTTCCATGCACCAGTCCCCTAGCCTGGCACATCTCTGCCAGTTGGCTCCTTCTCAGCTTTCCATACTCCTCTGCTGACATGCTGCCTGCTCACCCTGACTAACTAAGCTAACAAAGGAAATAAAACAATTGTGATCTGAACTCTCAGTATTCATTTTGTGGCTGATTTAGAGTACAAAACACCTTCAGAGCTCACTGTACACCAGCTACAGGAATTCACTCTACCCACACCACTACAAGCCAATTAGAATTTGCCAAACAATTAATATGTGGTGTGGATATCCCACCACTGCCAAACAATTAATATGTGATGCCCATGCCCTGGCCCAGCAGTCAAGGAGCCTCAATCCTCACCACTAACACCAGTGAGGGGCATCTCATATAGGAGGAAAGGATAACAAATGCACACAGTAAAGTGCAATTTCCTTTAAGAGCACACAGAGATCACAGTCAGTCTGGGGCTGGTCACTCCCTTGCTCTCCAGGTCCCCAATAAGACTCCCCACTGGCACAGCTATAGGGTCCAGATCTCAGCCTAGTGGGCAAGCTAAAACTTCCAGCATCCTCTCTGTCCAACCAGTGCTTTGTGTCCCTGCCCAAGTAGCTGACACACATACACACACACACACACACACACACACACACACACACACACACACACACACACACACACACACACACACACACTTTGAGAAGAGTTTATACAACCACACAGACACTCCTGGGGAAGGCTGACACAGGTTCTCCAGCTGTGCCCCATTTTTCCAGACTATATGGTAGTACCAGCTGCCACCACCCACTAATATTTATCAGCTACTCAAAAGGCCCTTAAAAGGGTGTCCAATTATTACTGTGCAATATTATTATCCAATTGGTAATATAGCCCACGTCTAAAGCCATTGGAGTAGCTTTGTACAATTTTACCAAAGGCATGCAAGTACTCTAAAGAGCTTAAATTATCTCTACAAAAACAGCCACAGTTGAAAGGGTTTAAAATATTTAATAAATAGTCAAAACACAAGATAATACTTTTATTACACAGTGCTAGTCAAGAGTTCAGAGATCACAGAGAAATACTTAAAATAATTCAGTAGTACAGTTCTGACATCACAGAAAAACACTAGGTCTAATCTTTCTAGTTTCTAGATATTTCTAAGAGAAAACACAAGTCTAAGGTAAACTTACATATAGAGCAAGACAGTGCTGTTGAGTTGGATGGTCAAGACAAAAATGCTTAATGCTCTCTGATTCTCTGTTTTTAAAATCACATTCCTGCTTCACATTACATCATTCTTCACACTTCCCTGGGTTCCCAGGCTAACAGAAACTACATTTACATTCTTCACCTCTGGGCAGAAACCAGAGCAATAAAGGACATTTATGCATGTAGGAGACTTTAATATCGACTGGAAGTCCTGCAATACAGAACACCCTACCACCCATATCAACCTATATGGCTTCTCACAAACTATTAACTCCCCAACCAGAATTAATAAACCCAGTAACAAAGAAAGTATACTAGACTGGATTCATACTAATACTCCTCATCAAACATACCAAGTAGGAACCCTCCCAGACGATCTAAGTGACCACTCACTAACTTATATTATCAGACACAAAACAAACCCATCTTACCCAAACAATTTCAGGATAATCCGCACCAAAAAGCATTTCAACCCAGAACTTTTCCAAGCAGAACTTAGGCAGTGTAACTGGTCACCTCTAAAATCCCTCCCACTAAATGAAGCAGTGGAATACTTTAACTCTACATTCTTAGCCATCCTTGATCATCATGCCCCAACTCGATCTATTAGACATAAAGCTAAACCTGCCCCTTGGCTCTCTAATGCTACTAGGCAAACAATCCTTCTTAGAAACAAATCCTGGGCATACTACAAAAAATCCCACTGACCACCAAACCTTCAGACAACTTAGAAATAATACTAAAACAGCCATCCTCTTAGATAAAAAGAACTTTTACTTCCAACTTCAACAAACTTACCATAAGAAGCCACAAACGTTCTGGACTAGCATTAACAAACTACTACACCCAGGTCAATCTATCACACCTAACCCACAAAGCTCTAACCCTGGGAATCCCACACAAACAGCTAATGCTTTCAATTCCTTCTTTACAGACACCATCCAAACTCTTGCTAGTCAACTATCTCCAGTTACCTCAAATCTGTCTACATCAATTACAAACCCACCTCCATCATTTCAGTTACAACCAGTCTCTACTTCATCTATTTGCTCCCTTCTCCTGAAACTAAAACATACCACCCCCTCAGCTGACAAACTTCCAGCAGAATATCTACAAAAAGGTGCTAAAGCCATAGCCTATCCCATTTCCATTCTGGTAAACAGAACTATAAGTGAAGGAACTATTCCAGCTATCTGGAAAATTTCTCACATCATCCCACTACACAAAGGTGGAAATTCTAATGACTTTTCTAACTATCGTCCTATAGCTCTACTATCTCCTCTAGCAAAAATAATGGAGAAATGCATCCATAAGCAACTACTCCAAAATAACTTACTTGCCAACTGTCAACATGGATTTAGACCTTTCTACAGTACTACCACTTCCCTTCTGTCCTTCACTGACTTCATTAACAAAAACCGCAAAAACAAAATTCTCTCCTCTGCAGTCTTTATTGATTTATCTAAGGCTTTTGACATGGTCAATCACTAGCTCCTCTTAAATATATTGAAATCCCTCTCACTTGATGCTCTAGCCATAAACTGGTTTAAATCTTATTTAGACAACAGACAACAGGCTGTGCTATGGGAAAATAATCTATCTACTCACCTCCCTATTTCCCTGGGTGTTCCTCAGGGCTCTATATTAGGCCCACTTCTATTCTCCATTTTTATTAATGACCATCACTTAACAATTCCTAACACCAACTGTATTCAATACGCAGACGACTCCACAATAATTTGTTCAGCCACCTCTCCAACCAAACTACAGTCCCTGACCCAAAAAGCATTTAATATAGTAGAACAATGTTTTTTAAACCGCTGCCTTCTCCTAAACCCCCAAAAAACCAAACTTTTAATTTTCACTCCAACCCAAAAATCCACACCAATAAATTTCACACTCGTATCTAAAAATGGCACTAACATATCTCCTGACTCAACCACTAAACGTTTATGAATAACAATAGATAACAACCTTACCTTTGATACTCATATAAACAGAACAATAAAAACAGTCAACAAGAAATTGGGGTCCCTTTGTAGAATCAAACCATTTCTTACACCAGCAGCCAGGACCACCATAGCCAAAACTCATTTAATCTCCACCCTACTCTATGCTTCACCTACATACACTAATCTTTCTAAAAGCAATCTCAACAAACTGGCAATCTCCTATAATAATATTGCTAGATTTGCCACCGGCTCTCCTTTTAGAACTCATCATTGTCTTAATCTTAAACAACTAGGATGGCTAGAATTTCTAAACCAGCTACATTTTCACCAGCTTGTCATAGCCCATAGGACACTGTATCAACCCACCAACACTCCAATATTCTCTTGCCTCATTACACCATATAACAATCTTAAACATTTACGCTCCTCAAACAGACTGCTTATCAATACCAGCAAATCCAGCAACTTAGCTGGAGACTCTCTGTTCTCTAATACTGTTGGAAAGCACTGGAATCTTCTTTCCTCAGAACTTACAACTCTGTCTTCTTTGACACTTTTTAAACAGAATCTAAAACTATTTCTCAGTAAACATTGGCTATACCCCTGTACTAACCCTGACTAACTTTCTCTCTATGCACATGTTTGAATACACTGTATCTCTATCAATGTACCCCTAATCAACCAAAGACCATGTTATTGCGATTTAAAACATGTATATATGTATATATGTAAATAGTACTATCTCTTGCACAATACCTTGTACTGTTTTGTGTTTTGCTCACTACAAGTATTGTATCTTTATAAACAACAGTTGTTATATACTTGGACTGTTGCAACTTCCTATATTGTATCTGTGTATCTGGCTTGGAGCTTTTCTCCCCGGGCCTCTACTGAAAAGGGACATGTATCCAGTTAGACTAGCCCGGTCAACAAATGTAAAATAAATAAATAAATGTAAATTCTGGCCATTATCTCTGGCCTTAAAACAATAGGCAGGATGCTGACTCCGAGTTTTAACATCAAAGGGTCACAACATGCTTTACTTGGTCAGTAGACTGCACTTTTGTTACATTTTTTCCAGTTCCACATGTAACAGTATTTTTACCATTTAAGACAAGCCTGTGGTTTACATTAATATTTACAAATGACAGAATTATCTCCAAAATTCTATCTGGCCTGGCTGGCAGCCTTCATCTATCTTCACCCAATGTTCACAGACCCATTCCGGTAAAGAACATGATCATTACAATCTTAGAGTGAGGATAAAGAGAGGAGCTGTAGCTTTTAATTCAGGCAGTGGATGACATGGCTTTGGGCATTGAAAGTGATTGCAGACAGCACCACTCTATACTTAATTAAGATTGTGTGAGGCTCACAGCATGTAAGCTCCACAGTTGTTATATCCTTCCAGCCTACATGACTGTCTGCAGTGTCACTATTTCTCTTAACACTAACTTTGCTGGTTTCAATAAACATTTTGAAAGGGGCCCTTCTTCAAATGTTCCAGGTCAAAATTCAATTAACAAAGTAGAACTATAACTCTGCATAATATAAAAAGACTTTATTGACCAAATTGTACATACCCATTGTAATACTTCAGTCTACTCTAATTTATTTATTTATTTAACATATGTTGACCAGGATAGTCCGACTGAGCTAATGCTTTTTTCAGTGGAGGCCCTGGGAGAAAAGCTCCACAGTACAACTAAGCAAGAAAAATTGCATGATTGAAGTAAAATACAATAAAATATATACAATAAAATAAATAAGCAAATAGTACAAGTAAGAGAAATCATCAAAAGAGACATTTAAAGTAAGTAGTAAGTACAGAATCGGGTAATAGCAAAACAAAAACTGACAAAAACACAATAGGATTGTCCTCAGTGGACAACTGTACAATTCAAAGTAGTTTTATAAGCTACAGTAGGTGTAGATATTTAATATAAAAAGCTAATCACAATTAGGATGCAGGTAGCATGTTTCCAGAACTAGGAAGTGAAGGAGCATGAAGAGTAGTAGGTGACGAGGAAGTTAGTTTTGATAAGATAATTAGAAGAAAGGGAGGAATGGAGAATGTAACGGAGGAGAAAGGGATGGGTTCAAATGGGATGATTGCAGTGACAGGTCCAGGTGCTGTTTAGGTAATTTTTGAGAGTTTTCTTAAATTCATGGACTTGGGTAATATTTCTGAGGGTCATGGGAAGCTTGTTCCATAAAACAACAGGAAAGTAGCTGTAGAGATTCTGTCCAATAGATTTTTTAGGTGTGTGAATCTGTAAGAGACATTGGTCTGAGCTTCTGAGGGATCGAGGGAGTTTTAGAGGGAGACATGTGAGGAGATGTTAGGGCAGGAGGAGGGCTTGTTCAGGATAGAATGGATGATGAGAAGTTGAGCAAATAAGAGTTTGTTTGGAAAATCTTGCCAGCTGAGTGTTCAGACAGCATGACAGTGGTATGAGTTTGAAGGTAGATTCGCTGCAAATCTAGTAATTTTGTTGTAGGTGGTTTCAAGTTTGGAAAGAAGTGAGGACTGTAAGTTAGTTAATATTTGGAAGCTGTAGAAGAGGTTAGGGAGAAGGTATGCTTGGGCAAGTGAGATTCTGGAGATGAGTGTAAGGAGCCTTTTGTTTCTATACAGTAGGCAAAACTTTTGTTGGGTTTTCTCGATACAGTGAAGTACATGGAGGTCAAATTTAAGTTGGTCGTCTATGATTGCTCCAAGGAACTTAGTGTGGGCTTCAGCTATGATAGTAGTGTTGTTAGGGGAAGAGATGGTGAATGAGGATTTAAGATGGTAGAGGGATTTTTGGAGGAAGAGAAGAAGTTTTGTCTTTTTAAGGTTAAGTATGAGTTAGTTGCTAGTAAGCCATGTTTCACTGAGGCTGAAAGATGTTTGTGTCAGGGTGAGCAAGTCAGAGGGGTTGTCAGCAATAGAGATGACTGCATACTGTATGAGGGATGACTGAAGACAGGATGTGTGAAGTTGGTTAGTAAAGATGTTAAAAAGAAGGGGGCCTAGAACTGAGCCTTGTGGGATGCCCATTTTAATGGGGAGAAAGGGAGATAGAGCAGAGAGACGTTTTAGTAAATTGCTATCTGTGAGGTAGCAGTTAAAGCACAAGATAGTTGCTGAGGAGAGGTTGAGTTGAGATAGTTCGGAGAGGAGGATGGAGTGTCAAAGGCTTTGGAGAGGTCTAAGAAGAGCCAGGACACTAGTTTATTATTGTATTGGCTAGGGAGACAGAGTTAGTAAAGGAAATAAGTGCAGTAGTGGTGCTATGGTGGGGGCAGAAGTCATGCTGGGTAGGGCTGATCATGTTTTCTTGAGTGAGATAAGCCAAGATTTGTTTATGAACACAGTGCTCGAGAATTTTAGAGAGGGGAGAAAGTATAACAATAGGTCAATAACCAGAGAGCTCTACAGAATTTCCACCTTTGTGGATAGATATGGTATGGAATTTTTGCCAGAGAGTAGGAACAGTAGACTCACTGAATAAGCGGTTTATGAGGATTGAGACAGGATATACTATGGAGTTAGCAGCAGCCTTTAGGAAATGAGATGGCAGGTTATCAGCTGATGGGGAACATGGTTTAAATTTGAGAAGAAGATTTTTAATGTAGCTGGATGGAATGGAATTTAGTGAGAATGGGCAGATGTTATGTGATCCTATCTCGCCTACATTCTGACTGATGGGTTCGGAGCCGACCCTCGGCTCCGACTCGGCACGCTTATGCCAAAGAACGAAGTCTCTTATTGGCTGAGCTTACTATATCCCAGGATGCACCACTACCAGTCCCCCAGATCTCGTTTGCCGCTAACAAGCAAAGACGTGGTCTTGAGCTTGGCTGAGCTAAGTAGTGTTTTTTTCACTTACTTTCCTGTCAGGGATTTTCTAAAATTTCAACAAAAAGCTGTTTTAACAGCTATCTCGTGTTTTTGTGTATGAGTGAATATTTTTTGTAAAATATTTGTGTGGTGATTGCGTATTTTCTGACTAGATGTCCCCTTTGAGTTGAAGGGCCCTCCTCTGTCAGTCAGTTGTCATTCAAGTCCCGTTTTATTTTAGGGGTTCTTGGATCCTTTTAGTTATTTTTCTATTGTGACACTTTGGTTAAAAAAAAAAAAAAAAAAAAAAAAGAAATTTTTCTGTGATAGTTAGTGTGTTTTGTTTTTGCTTGTTCACTAAATTGGTTGCCATAATGTCACAGGTTCCTAGGCCTTCAGGTTTTAAGAAGTGCACTAAGTGCAGTTTCAAAATGTCAATAACAGATGACCATTCTCTCTGTGTGTACTGTTTGGGCGCCAAACATTTGCAGGAGTCCTGTAGCGTGTGCCACGCGTTTTCCTCGAGGGTCCTCCAAGAGAGGAAAAACAAACTTATTTTAAAAGGCCTTATTAAACCCTCATTTGAAAAGGCATTAGCTTCCTCTCCTTCTCCTGCAAAGAAGAAAAGGGCGTCGGCTCCGACCAGCCCATCGGAACCGACCGCCAAAAGACATAGGCAGGCTTCTCCTTTGGCTCCACGGACTTCGGAGCCGAGGGTGGAATGGTCTGCCTCGATGTCTCCAGCCTCGACTCCTCTGGGTTCGGAGCCGACAGCCGGGGCCTCGAGAGGCGGGTCACCTTCATCGGCTCCACTGATCTTGGAGCCGATGAAGGTTGTCCGCTCAGACACTTCCTCCTCGGTGCCGAAGCCCTCTTCGGCACCGATGGAAATTGGTTTGGACACTCCTTCGGCGCCGATAATTATCGAGTCGATTCGGAGCCGGTCCCCTAGTCCCTTGGAGCCATTGGAGAGGCCTACTCGGACCCGTTTGGTCTCTTCCAGGTCATCAAGGATGTCAGATTCGGACATAGACAGGGTACTCCAAAGACTTTTCCAGTCCCCAGTCTTTCAGAAATTAGTTTCGGCTCCGACCCAATTGGCTTCGGAGCCGATAGCCCATTCCTTTGCCATTCCTCCTCCGACCGCTTCGGCTCCGTCGGAGCAGGTGCTGATGGAGCCAGTGGAGATCCTAGGGTCGGCTCCGACCCTTACTCCAACCCCAGCCTTCGGGTCGGAGTTTAGCACACAGACTTCTTAGGACGGGCCCGGGGGTGACATTTCGGGACCAATGCAGTCGGTTCCAAGCCTCCCTCTCGGTGCTTGCCGAGGACTTCCGTCTGCTATCATGGCTCCGCGACTGGACCCTCCCAGGATTCCGGGGGTCCGGCCTTCAGAGCTATGAGGAGTGCCTTGGCCAAATCTTCTTTGGCCATCTCTACAGCTTTACCGGCACCTTCCCTGGGCATGGAGACTGGGTCTTTGGCAGTTCCCCTGTCTCTAGGCAGTGGAGCCCCCGGGCCTGAGGTTACCCCCACTGGGGGTTCCCCTCCTCCTGAGGGTCTTCGGAGTTGTCTTCGGAGGAGCCCCCAAGGAAGAGATCGTGCAAGAGGAAGCACGTGGACTCCCCCGATGAGTCTCTTACATCGGACACTGATCTTGATGATGCGGAGGGGTCCCCAAAGTCGTCCTCGGATGATGTCTCATTTGCAGACATTCTAGAGATCCTCAAGCAACGAGGCGGCTGGAATTCCAAACCCCCCTCCGCTGATGAGTCGGTGTTCCTCAAGGCCTTCGGGGCTCAGCCCTCCGCCTCCTGGGTGTCTCCGCCCTTGACGAGCTCCTAGATTTGGTTTGTCGGAGGGCGTGGGAACATCCAGATACTGTGGAACCAGTACCTTCTCGCCCTAACAAATTTTTGTCTGCCCCACCCGAGAAGGAGTTCTTAACGAAAGGCGTGGCTGTAGATGCCATGGTGGTGGCATCTGCTACCCAGCAGGACGTGGCAGAGGCTTCAACGTCCGTCCATCCTCCTAATAAGGAGTCTAGGAGCATGGACCGCACGGAAGTGCACCCTGAGTTCAGCGGCCTTTACTCTGAGGTCCCTGAATTATTTGGCACATTTCACCAGACTACAGAGGGATCTGGTCAAGGAGCTCTCAGACTCCCTCTCAGGTAACCTACCTGAGCAGCTAGCCCAGTTGGTTGGCTCTCAGTTGGCTACCCTTACCTCGATTTCTAACTCGTCCATAAGGCTCATTTCATATGCAGCCGAAGGCCGGGCAGAGCGGCAGGCACAGGAGTGGCTCTCGAAGACAAGCCTGGCTCTGTTTGTGTCATTTCGGAGGCCTTCAAGTCTTCCTTTGCCGACGCTCCCTTTGATGGGTCCTCTTTGTTTGGACCCAAGGTAAAAGACACTCTTAACCGCTGTGAGCAGGAGGGAAAGACTTTATCTGCCGTAGGAGCACGGCTTTCCACTCCCTTTCGGCCTTATCCCAAGGCTAAAAGAGGAGGGAAGATGTGGTTCCGCAAATCACAGAAATTCTTTCCTCAACAGCAGGAAGATTCCCCTTCCAGAGGCAGAGGAGGGGGAAAATTTTCTGGGAGACGCCGTCCCAGAGGCGGCAGAGGCCCCCGCAACACTGGAGACCGCGAGTCCTTTCGTGGCTCTTCAGCCTCCCACACTCCATGAGGGATTGCCCGGCTGTGTTGCTCCGGAGCCAGTCGGGTGCCGTTTTTCCAAGCACCTAAAAGCCTGGGAGTCTATTACTCAGGACAGCTGGGTGCTTCGGATTATTGCCGGAGGTTACACCATTCCCTTCACACGCCCACCCCCACCGTCCAAAAAAATCCCGGACCCACCACCCAGTCAAAGGGAAATTGCAGCCGTAGAAGCTTCAAAGCTGCTAGAAAAAGGAGTCATCCAACCGGTCCCCACAGACTAGATCGGATCCGGAAATTACTCAAGGTTCTTTTTAGTGCCAAAAAAGACAGGGGACCTGAGACCCATTTTGGATCTCAGCAAACTAAACCGGTCCGTCATGAAGTCCAAATTTCGAATGGTCACTTTACAATCCATTCTCCCATTATTGGAGAAAGATGTTTGGATGTGCTCCATAGATCTCAAGGACGCCTATTATCACATACCGATACATCAGGCGTCCAGGAGGTATCTGCGCTTCAGCCTGGGAGACAGTCATTTCCAATTTTGTGCACTGCCCTTTGGTCTCACCACAGCCCCCAGGGTGTTCACCAAGTGTTTGGCAGTAGTGACTGCTCACCTGAGGAGTCTCGGATTCCAAGTGTTTCCCTATTTGGACGACTGGCTCCTAACTGCCACCACCAGGCATCTACTACTAGAGAACCTACAAGCCACCATCTCCCTGGGTGCTTCCCTGGGAATTACATTCAACTGGTCAAAGTCTGTCTTGCTGCCTTCTCAGCGCATAAGATTCATAGGAGCAGAGATAGACTCAAAATTAATGCGAATCTTCCTTCCTACCGAAAGGATACAAACATTACAAGATCAAGTCCGAGCCCTGCTTCTAAGATCCAAAGCCCCAGCCAGGATGGTCCTGCAACTTTTAGGTTCAATGTCTGCCACGGTTCTCCTAGTTCCTCTGGCAAGGTTGCACATGAGGATTCTCCAGTGGCTATTATCGACACAATGGTCTTTTCAGGATCTCCCCCTCAATCATCACATACTGATTACAGAAACGTGCAAACGGGACCTCCGCTGGTGGCTTCTGCCATCCAATCTGAATCAGGGAAGACCCTTTGTTATACCCCTCCGGTGGCCACCTTGACAACGGATGCCTCCCAGATGGGGTGGGGGGCATTGTCTGGGCAGGTCAGTTCAGGGTTCTTGGCTTCCAAACGAAACATTTCTCCATATCAATGTGTTGGAAATGAGGGCTGTACTTCTGTCCCTACAAGCCCTCCACAAGTTTCTCCCTCAAGGCATTATCGCCATCCACACAGACAACATGTCGGTGGTCTGGTATCTAAACAAACAGGAGGGACCAGATCTTACCCCTTTGCAGAGAGGCCATGAGGGTGTGGGAATGGGCAGTGGCTACCAAGCGCTTCCTGGTAGCGACCCACATTCCAGGCAAATCCAATGTATTAGCAGACAGACTGAGCAGGACTATTCTCTCTCCTCACGAGTGGTCTCTGAACGAAACAATAGCAGCTCAGATTTTCAAAAGGTGGGGGATTCCGTGCTGCGACCTGTTTGCAACACCACGAAACACGAAGTGCAAAAGGTTCTTTTCCTTGACCCAGCGTCAGGAGACAGCTATGGATGCTCTAGTCCAACCTTGGCCAACAGGACTGCTTTATGCCTTCCCTCCGATTCCACTCCTCCCCAAAGTCATCCAGAAAGCTTCCCAATTGGGGTCCACAATGATTCTAATTGCTCCGTACTGGCCTCGTCAGGTATGGTTCCCTACCTACAGAAATATACCCTGGGCGGTCCTTGGTTCTTGGATCTAATTCGGACCTTCTGGTTCATCAGTCGGGACAACAGCACCAGTCCCTTCACACTTTGAAATTAACAGCTTGGCTCCTCCTCTTCCGACTATAGTCAGAAATCACACCTTGGACCCGGACGTTATTCACATTTTATCTTCAGCCCACAAACCCACCACTAAGAAATTGTATCACAGTAAGTGGAAGAGGTTTGCTATCTGGGCTCAACTCAAGGCTTAGACCCTATTACTGCCCCGATACCAGAGGTCTTGAAATTTTTAACATCCTTGTTTAATCAAGGATCTTCAGTCTCTACTATTAAAGTCCAACTAGCAGCTATCTCCAAATTTCACGATTCCATAGACCCACCGTTGATGAGCAGCAGATTATGTAAAACTTTCATGAAAGGTGCTGTGCTTTTAAGACCCCCAGTTTTCCATCCTGCGCCTCCGTGGGATCTTGATTTGGTACTTCGTGCCTTAACATCTTCCCCCTTTGAACCGGCTGCTACATGTGATTTGAAATATCTGTCTTGGAAAACTGCCTTCTTAATTGCAATTACCTCTGCAAGAAGAGTTTCAGAACTTCAAGCCCTATCTATCAAACCACCGTACTTGATTTTTCACAAGGATAGAGTATCACTTAGGCCTAATCCATCTTTTGTCCCAAAAGTTTGTTCCAATCTCTGTCTCCAACAGTCTTTAGAGCTACCAGTTTTCTTTCCAAAATTTTCAAACAAAGCGGAATACACCTTCCATACATTGGATGTTCACAGGCAATTGCGCTTCTATCTAGATAGGACTCAACAAATTTGAAAAACAGATCAATTGTTTGTGTCCTTTTCAGATAATAAACTGGGTAAAACCATCACTAAAGCTACTATTGCCAAATGGATCAGAGATTGCATAACTCAGGCTTATTCCTCTTCAAATAAACAACTTACAACTTCTGTCAAAGCTCACTCTACTAGAGCTATGGCTACCTCTATTGCATTCCATTCCAAGCTCGCTATTTCTGAGATTTGTGCTGCGGCTACTTGGTCCAACCCGCACACTTTCATTTCCCACTATAAATTGGATGTGGCATCTAAAGGGCGAGCATCATTTGGTTCCACGGTACTCAGGAGTGTTTTCCAGTGAGCCACCCAGGATTTAGGTGCTAGGGACGCTGTCCCATCAGTCAGAATGTAGGCGAGATAGGATCACATAACATCTTTTAGTTATGTACTCACCACAACTTCAGATGTTTGGGATCCATCTCGCCTACATTCCTAATACCCACCCTCCTTCCCCCTGCCTTGGAGATCAGAAGAGATTGAACGGTTTGAGTTCTACTGTTTTATCTTGTATCATCTGTCAATGTTATATAAGCAGTGCATGCGTGTGTGCATGTATGCGGACAAACTAGATCTGGGGGACTGGTAGTGGTGCATCCTGGGATATAGTAAGCTCAGCCAATAAGAGACTTCGTTCTTTGGCATAAGCGTGCCGAGTCGGAGCCGAGGGTCGGCTCCGAACCCATCAGTCAGAATGTAGGCGAGATGGATCCCAAACATCTGAAGTTATGGTGAGTACATAACTAAAAGTTTTTAAGTATGGGGTGGTGGGAGGTGAGAGGTTGGTTGGTTTGGAAGTCTGCATAAATTTGTTGATGGTATAGATGAAGTATGAACTGAAAATGGATGCAGTTTCTTGGGGTGTGTTATTGGGACAGGGGTTGGAAATTGAGGGATTCCTGGGGTGGAGAGTTTGGTTGACAGTATTCCAGATTTTTGGGGGGTTTCTGGGTTATGAGTTTGGGGTGTGTGGTATAAGTTTTTTTATCAATGTTTATGTGTTTTTTTGGTCAGATTTCAGAGAGAGTTCCCTTTCCAGGCATAATCCCTGTTTTGGATTAATTACCAGGTAGAGTTGTTGAGCCAAGGAGAACACCATAATCTGGCTCTGACAGTTCTGGGAGAGGCAAAGGAGTTCAGTATGTTTAGAAAGATGAAGTTGAATTGATGAACAGCTTCATCAAGAGGGAAGAATCAAAGGAAGGACCAATCAGTAGCGGTGAGATGATTATTGAATATATCAGGATTGAAGTTGGTTAGCTTTTGTCATCCTTTAAATTTATGAGGTCTAGAAAGGTGGGGGGAGAATCTTTTGATGCATATAGGGAAGCGGTCACTAACTGAGTCTGCTAGAGATTCAGGGTGGTGATAGAAGTTAGGAATGGAGACAAGAATCCAATCAAGGATAAAACTGGTATTTTTGGATTTATGAAGAAAAGTGGGAGAGGAGATAAGTTGGGTGTAGCCATATAGGTGTATGCTGATGGTAGGGTAGTTAGAGATGAGGGGAAGCCAACTGATGTTAACATCACCTAGTATTATAATTTCATTAGATATATTGTCAGACATCCAGTGAATAATCTGTTCTAATAAGGGTATGTTCTCTCCAGGGGGTATGTAGATGGTGACTATAGCTAGGGTTTTATGGTCATTAAGTTTGCAATTAGCAATAGTGAGTTCAGCTGAGTGAAAAGAAGGCAGGAGGGTTGGTTAGGGGGATAAGGTTAGGTGATCAGAGTACATAATGACAATGTCTCCACCTGTTTATGTGTTCTAGCAAGGAGTAGAATGTTGTAACCAGGAGGGAGAAATTCATTGTCAGCGGTATGTGGTTTGAGCCATGTTTCAGAGAGAGTAACTATGTTGGTGGAGTACTGGGCTATCCAAGAGGGGAATTCGGTTATCTTGTTAAGAATGCTGTGGATGCTGATAAAGTAAAAGAAGAGATTTTTGGGACTAGAGTAAGGTACCTGCATGAGTGCTAGTGTATTATTGGTAGGAGCTGATGAGTTAATGTGTGAGCCAGGTTGGGATGAATGTCACCAGAGAGTTGAACAATGTTGAAAAGGTGGAGGAGAAATGATATGATGGGGTAGGGTGAGAGAACTTTCTGTTTTATTTTGTAATGTGGAGAGATCTTAGGAGGCAATTTGATTTTGGGGAGAGTGAATTCAGTACTGGAGAAGAATGGGGGTGATATGGGAGAAGAGTAGTGGCTACCAGTATTTATAGTGTAATGTGAGGAGGTAGGAGTGTTGGGATGCAGGTTTAGTTGAGTGTGATGAGGTGAGATTAGATAGGAGTAGAAGAAGAAAAGATGAAAAGAGAGGAGGAACATATTGGAGGGTAAGGAGTATATGAGAGGGTGGTAAGAGTGTGACTGAGGGAAAGCATGTGGTATTAGTATGTTGGAGGTGGATGGGAGTAGTGATTGTCGGTGGGTGGTAAGATCTACAGTGTGTAGAGAGGTGGGAGGGGTTTCAATAAGAGTGATAGGATCTGATTGGGTGAGGTTTACAGGAAGTTGGAATGCAGAGGGGGTGGGGTAGAGATGGTTAGCTATAAAGGTAGCTGATGCAAGGGTGTGTGGGAATAGGGGTAGGGATGAACCACAATGCAGATATCTGCAAGAAAAGCAATCAGCTGAAACCCTAAAAAGGTAAGTTGAGACACTTAAAAGGAAATTATAGCAGCCAAGAGAAATGGAATTTGAGGGTTACAGGGAAGAAGTTAGAGGGAGCTGGAGAGAGAGAGAAGAGATATGTACAGGAAAGCCTATGAGGTTTAATGCTATTATACATGTAGGTTGCCTTAGGTCAGCAATTGGATATTCAGGAGAGCAGGATGAATGGAAGAGATGAAATGAGAATACAAGCAGGGGGGAAATAGTGCAGTCAGTGCAGATCAGTGATGTGCAGGAAACTTATTATGCAAGTAATATGCAGTTACAAAGTAATTATAAGTAAACATACAATTTTATTATTAAGTAATCTCACTAAGTATTTTGTGCCAAAAAGAAATGTTGTTCATGAAGGCGTATGCTTTCGCTGATGTGTACAGGATGAAGGAGAGACAGAGTGCTGAAGTGTTTATTGGGCATTGTATGCACTGGATAAAAACTGTGGGATTGAATATACTAGTGCTGAACAAATCAGAAGCAGAATAGTGACTGGGATGTTTAGTACTGAAGTAACACTAGGTTGGTAAAATGACAATTTCCTAAGATTAATACTGCAAATGATATGCATGAGGTAAACTGCAAAGAAACTGGCAGATTCAATAGAAAAAATGTTTTACTGGCCAATGTAAGCATGTGCATGAAAAGCAGAGTAAAACTAAGCATGACAAATGCAAGAGACGTAACCGTTTGCATGCTTAGTCAGAGCAGTGCCCTACATGGGAAGTAAAACTAAGCATGACAAATGCAAGAGACGTAACCGTTTGCATGCTTAGTCAGAGCAGTGCCCTACATGGGAATGGTGTAAGGGACGCAAAGGGGGGGCACTCTTCTGTTGTTTGTAAGTTTAAGCCCGTGAAAAAATTAGTTACTGAGAATATTGTTCAGAAAGCATTTTCCTGGGTTCAGTGAGTGCTATGCCAAGAACCAAATCAGATTGGCAAGTGAAATGTCTTGCTTCATGTATCCTCAGTGAGACTGATACAGGGGCAGATGTTGATGTGATAGCATTTGCTGCTTATAAAAGCATCTTGAAAGTTCCACAGTTACATGAAGAAGAAATGGAAATATGTAACCCTGCTGGCAAAGTCAAGTGCAGTGGTAGATGTCTGACCATGTTTGAGTATAAGGGACGACAAGAGTGAGTTGTGCGTTTATGTGCTATAAGTCCGTACTTAAATAATGTGTGCAACAGAGCTTAGGCATGTGAGTTGTGAGTTTATGTGTTATATGTCCATACTTAAATAATGTGTGCAGCAGAGCTTAGGCATGTGATTTGTGAGTTTATGTGTTATATGTCCGTACTTAAATAATGTGTGCAACAGAGCTTAGGCATGTGATTTGTGAGTTTATGTGTTATATGTCCGTACTTAAATAATGTGTGCAGCAGAGCTTAGGCATGTGAGTTGTGAGTTTATGTGTTATATGTCCATACTTAAATAATGTGTGCAGCAGAGCTTAGGCATGTGATTTGTGAGTTTATGTGTTATATGTCCGTACTTAAATAATGTGTGCAGCAGAGCTTAGGCATGTGAGTTGTGAGTTTATGAGTTATATGTCCATACTTAAATAATGTGTGCAGCAGAGCTTAGGCATGTCAGTTGTGAGTTTATGTGTTATATGTCCATACTTAAATAATGTGTGCAGCAGAGCTTAGGCATGTGAGTTGTGAGTTTATGTGTTATATGTCCATACTTAAATAATGTGTGCAACATAGCTTAGGCATGTGAGTTGTGAGTTTATGTGTTTATGTCCATACTTAAATAATGTGTGCAACAGAGCTTAGGCATGTGATTTGTGAGTTTATGTGTTATATGTCCATACTTAAATAATGTGTGCAGCAGAGCTTAGGCATGTGAGTTGTGAGTTTATGTGTTATATGTCCATACTTAAATAATGTGTGCAGCAGAGCTTAGGCATGTCAGTTGTGAGTTTATGTGTTATATGTCCATACTTAAATAATGTGTGCAACAGAGCTTAGGCATGTGAGTTGTGAGTTTATGTGTTATATGTCCATACTTAAATAATGTGTGCAGCAGAGCTTAGGCATGTGAGTTGTGAGTTTATGTGTTATATGTCCGTACTTAAATAATGTGTGCAACAGAGCTTAGGCATGTGAGTTGTGAGTTTATGTGTTATATGTCCATACTTAAATAATGTGTGCAGCAGAGCTTAGGCATGTGAGTTGTGAGTTTATGTGCTATATGTCCATACTTAAATAATGTGTGCAGCAGAGCTTAGGCATGTGAGTTGTGAGTTTATGTGTTATATGTCCATACTTAAATAATGTGTGCAACATAGCTTAGGCATGTGAGTTGTGAGTTTATGTGTTTATGTCCATACTTAAATAATGTGTGCAACAGAGCTTAGGCATGTGAGTTGTGAGTTTATGTGTTATATGTCCATACTTAAATAATGTGTGCAGCAGAGCTTAGGCATGTGAGTTGTGAGTTTATGTGTTATATGTCCGTACTTAAATAATGTGTGCAGCAGAGCTTAGGCATGTGAGTTGTGAGTTTATGTGCTATATGTCCATACTTAAATAATGTGTGCAGCAGAGCTTAGGCATGTGAGTTGTGAGTTTATGTGTTATATGTCCATACTTAAATAATGTGTGCAACAGAGCTTAGGCATGTGAGTTGTGAGTTTATGTGTTATATGTCCATACTTAAATAATGTGTGCAGCAGAGCTTAGGCATGTGAGTTGTGAGTTTATGTGTTATATGTCCATACTTAAATAATGTGTGCAGCAGAGCTTAGGCATGTGAGTTGTGAGTCTATGTGTTATATGTCCATACTTAAATAATGTGTGCAGCAGAGCTTAGGCATGTGAGTTGTGAGTTTATGTGTTATATGTCCGTACTTAAATAATGTGTGCAGCAGAGCTTAGGCATGTGAGTTGTGAGTTTATGTGTTATAAGTCCGTACTTAAATAATGTGTGCAACAGAGCTTAGGCATGTGAGTTGTGAGTTTATGTGTTATATGTCCATACTTAAATAATGTGTGCAGCAGAGCTTAGGCATGTGAGTTGTGAGTTTATGTGTTATATGTCCATACTTAAATAATGTGTGCAGCAGAGCTTAGGCATGTGAGTTGTGAGTTTATGTGCTATATGTCCATACTTAAATAATGTGTGCAACAGAGCTTAGGCATGTGAGTTGTGAGTTTATGTGCTATATGTCCATACTTAAATAATGTGTGCAGCAGAGCTTAGGCATGTGAGTTGTGAGTTTATGTGTTATATGTCCGTACTTAAATAATGTGTGCAGCAGAGCTTAGGCATGTGAGTTGTGAGTTTATGTGCTATATGTCCATACTTAAATAATGTGTGCAGCAGAGCTTAGGCATGTGAGTTGTGAGTTTATGTGCTATATGTCCATACTTAAATAATGTGTGCAACAGAGCTTAGGCATGTGAGTTGTGAGTTTATGTGTTATATGTCCATACTTAAATAATGTGTGCAGCAGAGCTTAGGCATGTGAGTTGTGAGTTTATGTGTTATATGTCCATACTTAAATAATGTGTGCAGCAGAGCTTAGGCATGTGATTTGTGAGTTTATGTGTTATATGTCCATACTTAAATAATGTGTGCAGCAGAGCTTAGGCATGTGAGTTGTGAGTTTATGTGCTATATGTCCATACTTAAATAATGTGTGCAGCAGAGCTTAGGCATGTCAGTTGTGAGTTTATGTGTTATATGTCCATACTTAAATAATGTGTGCAACAGAGCTTAGGCATGTGAGTTGTGAGTTTATGTGTTATATGTCCATACTTAAATAATGTGTGCAGCAGAGCTTAGGCATGTGCTTTGTGAGTTTATGTGTTATATGTCCATACTTAAATAATGTGTGCAGCAGAGCTTAGGCATGTGAGTTGTGAGTTTATGTGTTATATGTCCATACTTAAATAATGTGTGCAGCAGAGCTTAGGCATGTGAGTTGTGTGTTTATGTGTTATATGTCCATACTTAAATAATGTGTGCAGCAGAGCTTAGGCATGTGATTTGTGAGTTTATGTGTTATATGTCCATACTTAAATAATGTGTGCAGCAGAGCTTAGGCATGTGAGTTGTGAGTTTATGTGCTATATGTCCATACTTAAATAATGTGTGCAGCAGAGCTTAGGCATGTCAGTTGTGAGTTTATGTGTTATATGTCCATACTTAAATAATGTGTGCAACAGAGCTTAGGCATGTGAGTTGTGAGTTTATGTGTTATATGTCCATACTTAAATAATGTGTGCAGCAGAGCTTAGGCATGTGAGTTGTGAGTTTATGTGTTATATGTCCATACTTAAATAATGTGTGCAGCAGAGCTTAGGCATGTGAGTTGTGAGTTTATGTGTTATATGTCCATACTTAAATAATGTGTGCAACATAGCTTAGGCATGTGAGTTGTGAGTTTATGTGTTTATGTCCATACTTAAATAATGTGTGCAACAGAGCTTAGGCATGTGAGTTGTGAGTTTATGTGTTATATGTCCATACTTAAATAATGTGTGCAGCAGAGCTTAGGCATGTGATTTGTGAGTTTATGTGTTATATGTCCATACTTAAATAATGTGTGCAGCAGAGCTTAGGCATGTGAGTTGTGAGTTTATGTGTTATATGTCCATACTTAAATAATGTGTGCAGCAGAGCTTAGGCATGTCAGTTGTGAGTTTATGTGTTATATGTCCATACTTAAATAATGTGTGCAGCAGAGCTTAGGCATGTGATTTGTGAGTTTATGTGTTATATGTCCATACTTAAATAATGTGTGCAGCAGAGCTTAGGCATGTGAGTTGTGAGTTTATGTGTTATATGTCCATACTTAAATAATGTGTGCAGCAGAGCTTAGGCATGTGATTTGTGAGTTTATGTGTTATATGTCCATACTTAAATAATGTGTGCAGCAGAGCTTAGGCATGTCAGTTGTGAGTTTATGTGTTATATGTCCATACTTAAATAATGTGTGCAACAGAGCTTAGGCATGTGAGTTGTGAGTTTATGTGTTATATGTCCATACTTAAATAATGTGTGCAACAGAGCTTAGGCATGTGAGTTGTGAGTTTATGTGTTATATGTCCATACTTAAATAATGTGTGCAGCAGAGCTTAGGCATGTGAGTTGTGAGTTTATGTGTTATATGTCCATACTTAAATAATGTGTGCAACAGAGCTTAGGCATGTGAGTTGTGAGTTTATGTGCTATATGTCCATACTTAAATAATGTGTGCAGCAGAGCTTAGGCATGTGAGTTGTGAGTTTATGTGTTATATGTCCGTACTTAAATAATGTGTGCAGAAGAGCTTAGGCATGTGATTTGTGAGTTTATGTGTTATATGTCCATACTTAAATAATGTGTGCAACAGAGCTTAGGCATGTGAGTTGTGAGTTTATGTGTTATATGTCCATACTTAAATAATGTGTGCAGCAGAGCTTAGGCATGTGAGTTGTGAGTTTATGTGTTATATGTCCATACTTAAATAATGTGTGCAGCAGAGCTTAGGCATGTGATTTGTGAGTTTATGTGTTATATGTCCATACTTAAATAATGTGTGCAACAGAGCTTAGGCATGTGAGTTGTGAGTTTATGTGTTATATGTCCATACTTAAATAATGTGTGCAACAGAGCTTAGGCATGTGAATTGGGGCTGATTTCTAGAATGAGATTAATGTGAATGGATGTGTTTGAAGAAACTGGTATACTTAACCATGAACAAATAAATATAAAGTTACAGACAAACACTGTCCTATCTGTCTTAACCTCACCCATAAGAATGTCAGCTCCTATATCATCCAAGTAGAAACAGAATGTAAATGAATTCAAGCTGTTGATGTTATTGAAGGTGTAACTGTACTGATTAAATGGTGCCCTCTCATTGTTCCAGTCATTAAAGGAATGGCAATGTATGACTATGTGTTGACTTTAAAAAGCTAAATGATGTTGTCATGAAAATAAAGATTGTTCTACTTAATCTAGAAGACATTACAGCCATTCTGGTTGATGTCAAAGTGTTCTCCACATTAAACACTTCAAGTGGGTTTTGGCAGTTACTCATAGAGAAAGACAGTGAAAAACTAAAAATCTTCAGTATTCCAACTGGAAGGTTTTGTTTTAAGAGACTACCATTTTACCAGCACAAGAAATACTTTAATGAGCGATGAATAATCTGTCGAAAGGGCATGATGATGGTGGTGGTGATGGTAATGTTGCCATGGATGATGTACTTGTGTTTGGTTCATATAAAGAAACACATGATTCAAGTTTGGAGGCAGGGCTCAAAGCCATCAAAAATCCAGGTTTGAATATGAATAAAGGCACTTTTTGCAAATCTGATATTCAATATTAAAGTCACAGTACAAGGGCTAATGGAATCCCATCAGATGCAAGCAAGATCAGAGCAATAGCAGACCCAAAGAGTCCAACCTGTATAACTCATGTATGTCAGGCCCTAGGCATGATAAACTTCTTGGGCACATTTCTACCAGATCTGTCTACCATACTTCATGCTCTAACAGTCTTGCTAAAGAAAGACGTGCCCCGATCATGGAGAGATGTTCAAGGCCAAGCCTTCAGCAAAGTCAAAAAATGCTAATTACTGCTCCAGTACCCACATACTATGATGTCACCAAACAGAAAGTTGTAAGTAGTGTTACCAACAACTATGGCCTAGGTACTGCATTACTCCATGTGGAAGGATAAGTATTACAACCAGTTGCTTATTGTTCCGAAATGTTAAAAGTGATGCTGAATTGAGATATTCACAGGTAAAGAAGGAGTAACTTGAGAGTGCCGGGCATGCTAACTCCAGACACATCTGGGCTTAGATAGCTTCCAGCTGCTGCAGTCTGACCACAAACCACTGATTCCACTCATTAAGTCCCATGATTTGGGAAAAGCATCCCCCAGCTGCCAAAGATTGCTTATAAGGCTGAGACATTTCCATGCCACGTGTGCCTGGAAAGTAGTTCATTGTGGCTGACATTTTTTTTTTAAACATCTTTATTAAATTGCAATTGCAACAGTGACATAGATACACATACATGAATAGAAAACTAAAGAAAACAAACCATAGTGATGTTTTTCATTGTTTTCATGCAGTATAGCCAAGGCGGTGCAGCGGTAGCATTGTTGCCTCACAGCAAGAGGTTCTCCCGTTCGATTCTCGGGTGGATTGTGGGGAGTGCCTTCTGTATGGAGTCTGCATGTCATCCCCGCGGTGGGGTGGCATTCGAAAGACATGCATAAGGTCGTGCCTTCATTGAAGGTTGGATGTCGAGCTGGCACCTCGGCGTTCATGAAAATCTACTGCCAATCATTAGCAGACCAGAGTTCCGCTGTGGCGACCCCTAACCAGGAAAAGCCGAAAGACAAACAAACATACTTTTTTAACAATTATCATTCAGTTCAACATTCCATAAATTACTCATTTCTTGCCATCTCCTAAATCTGTCCTCTTCCTAAGTATTAGTGTGCATGTAATTGTGCCTGACATGTTATCCAGAAATGTAATATGTGCCTACATGCACACAGATACTGAAAAAGACATTGCTGCCTACGTACAGAGCATTATGGCAACTTGACCAATGTGTACAAAAAGGCTAGAAAAGTTAAAATAACCTAGCAGGCATGATAATGAGTTACAAATAATTACTCAATACATCCAGAATGGAGGGCCTAAATACTGGACACAGACATAGCATCTGATATGTAAATTGACCATGGAACAGGTAATGCCAATCTCTAACCAAATGGGATAGGTTATTTTGAATACAAAAAGGGAAACTGGATAGACTTAAAATGGTCCACAAGGGCAGCTAGTCTTGTAATTAGCTATAAACCTCATCATCATCAGCCCCTTTTTTTGCATTTTTCTACATGGGGTCGGGGTATCGTATTAACTGTCGCCAACTCTCTTGATTCAGTGTCACACTCCTGCCTTCTTCAACACTCATGCCTGACTGTCGCAGATCTTCTTTCACACAATCCATCCACCTCTTTGCTGGATGTCCTCACTTCCTCTTACCTTCTTCCTGTCTGTCCCAAATCTTCCTCACCAGATTGTCTTCTGCTTTTCTACACATGTGCCCAAACGACCGTAATCCATTCTTTTTAATCTTTTCTGCAATTGGAGTTACTTTGGCTTCTGCTCTTATGTCCTCATTTCTTCATCTGTCCCACAGTGTGCATCTTACAACCTTTCTAAGGCACTTCATTTCCATCACCTCTGGCTTCGTCAACTGCTCTGCCTTTAGTGCCCAGGTTTCTGTACCATACAGTAGTACTGGTCTCACCACTGTCTTGTACACCTTACCTTTCAGCTTCTTTGGCATTCTTCTGTCATAGACTGCACCTGATACTCTATGCCAGTTGACTGAAGCCCCTCTGATTTTAGCTTTGACCTCTTCATTCAGACTACCCTTCTCCTCAACCACCCCTCCCAGATACTTGAAGCTGTTTACCTGTTCCACTATCTTCCCTTCTATCTCTATTCTCAGCTTCTTCTCATTTCCCCAATTTGTTGCCAACACTGTCATATCTGTGCTTAGTTTCATCCCATGTGCCTTCAGATTTGCATTCCATTCTCCTATCCTTTGCTGAAGTTCTAGCTCAGAGTCTGCTTGCACTGGCACATTGTCTGCATACAGCAGCTTTGCTGATCTGTCTCCTCCAACCTGTTTGCTAATGTAGTCCATCAACAGTATGAACAGCAGTGGGCTCAGAGCTAAACCCTGGTGTACACCCACTCCCACTGAGAGCCCCACTGTTCATACTTGAGTCACTGGGTCCTTGTACATAGCCTGCACTAATCCTACCAGTGTTTCTGGGATTTCAAACCACCGCAGTACTGCCCAGATCAGCTTTCTTGGGACCTTGTCATATGCTTTCTCCAAGTCTAGGAATGGCCAGTTGGACTCTCTCCTCATCTCTAGCTTCTTCTCAAGTATCTGTCTCAATGCAAACATCGAGTCAATTGTGCTGCATCCTGATCTGAATCCAAACTGCTCATCTCCCACCTTACATTCTACTACTCTGTGTATCCGTTTATCAATCCCCCTCTACAGAACTTTCATGCAATGTAATAGGAGTTTGATGCCTCTGTACTGCCCACAGTTGTGATTGTCCCCTTTGTTCTTGTAGACTGGCATGAGTATGCTTATTCTCCAGTCATCTGGGATATGCCTTTCTGTCAACACTGCTATTAGTACCCTCAGGAGCCATTTCTCCCCTATCTCACCCAGTATCCTTATCATATCTGCTGTGACCTCATCTGAGCCTGCTGCTTTTCCCTGACTTCATCTTCCTTAGTGCTGTTCTTACTTGTTCTAGGGTGGGCTCCTCTTCTTCTCTCACTGTAGGCTGTTTCTGGGGCAGTACAGCTTCTGTGGGGTTTTCTTCATTCAGAAGCTTCTGGAAATACTCCTTTCATCTGCCTTTGATGTCCTGTGGACTGGTGAGCAGGTTGTTGCTGGCATCCCTTATGATGGGTGTCTGACTGTCACTATCTTCTTTATCTTTCTGTCTTTGCTTTGCAACCTGATATAGTTTCTTTGTGCCTCTTACTGAGTCACTTTTCAGAAGCTGGTAGAGTGCCTCAGATGCCATATTCTTTGCTATTGCAACTTCTTTCTTAGCTTCTTTGTTAGCCAACCACTAGTCCTTCCTAGCCTGGTCAGTCTTTTCTATCTCCCACTTCTTCCTGCATGCCTTCTTTCTTTTGATGACTTACTGGACTTCTGCATTCCACCACCAGCTTTACTTATGTATTTTATTTCCATACCTGTCTCAGCCACATATCTTTTCTGTAGTCCTAACACATACTGTTTTTAGGCGCTGCCACTCTTCTTCAACTCCAGCTATTTCTTCCTCTTCTTGGGGTGCTAGAGCTCTGAGTAATTCCTTGAACTACTGTACTTCCTCTCCAGTCAACTTCCAGGTCTTCAGTCTGGTATCTGTTGACCTTAGAGCCTTCTCTGACCACTGCTTGCAGCTGATTATGGCAACTAGTTGTTTATGCTGTGAGCCGACTCTTTCTCTGGGGATGACTTTGCAATCATGGATTCTATCCCAGTGCCTTTTCCATACTATTAGGAAGTCTACCTGAGTTGCATGTTGGCTACTCTTGTATGTGATCTTGTGACTGTCTCTCTTTCTGAACCATGTGTTGGCTACTATCAAACCATTTACCAGACAGAAGTCTAGAATGGCTTCTCCTTCTTTATTGCTGTTGCCCCAACTATGTGGACCAAGGCAGTCCTCATATCCTGTTCTGTCTGTCCTGACATGTGCATTCAAGTCACCCATTATCAACACCAATTCATGTTGTCCTGCTTTATCTAGTAGGGCCTGCAGCTGCTGTCTGAATGCACTCTTTTCCTCACTATCACAACTCTTCTGTAGGGCATAGGCTGAGATTATGAATACTGCCCTATCATTACACTGGAGTCTGATTGCCATGAGTCTGTCATTAATTCTGATGATATCCCTCACTGCCTCCTGAAGCCTCTCTCTCACCACAATTCCTACACCATTTCTAGAATACCCCCCAACTGAGTAGTAGAGTTTGGATCCCAAGCCAAGTGACTTTGTTGCACTGCCCTTCCATCTCGTCTCTTGGATACTGCCCTTCCATCTCATCTCTTGGATATATAGTATGTCCAGCCTCCTCCATATCATCTTGTCAACCACTTCCAAGGTGCATCCTGTCAGTGAACCTACATTGTGTAGTAATTCTCAGTTCATGTTTGGCAGGTTGGTTGGTTTTCATCCGGCTTTCACTCAACAGAGCTATCCCAGGTAACCCAGGCTGGGCAACCAGACAGCAGCCAGCCAGTAGCTTATTGACCCAGGGCTGCTGGGCTTTATGGCGGGCACACACACTGGCCAATAAGGGCACATATATTCCTCCCACCATTAACAAGGGTCCCTGGCGTGGGTCAGAGTAGGCCGGGTCCTCAACCCACTTATCACTGGTAACTACCCAGGCCCATTTTTGGCAACGTTAGTCAACATGACCGAATCACCTAGAGTCATATTTTACACCACTGAGTGGCTAGCCCTGCCACAGCACGCAGTCTGTGATCCATGTTCTATCTTGAGAATACTGCGCACCACAGTAGATGCACAAAGCAGTTGGTCTGTACAACTCTTCCCCCTATAGAGCACCATGTAGAGTCTGTGTTGCTGCCCACACCTCCATTCATTGGTGAGTTTGAGATGGAAACACTCAGCATGTTTTTTGGACGTGGGAGAAAACCCCACGGAGACACAGGGAGAACATGTAAACTCGAAACAGGCATTGGTTGGAGGTCAGGATCGAACCTTGTACCTTGTGCATAGGAGGTGATGACCTTAACCATTAAGCCATTTGGTCTCATTTAGCTATAAACCTATGAGGTTATAAATATCGCCTGCTAGACAAAGTTTTCCAAACTTGATGGTTTGCTACTATACCAAGACAGAATTGCTGTATCCTTTTCACAATATTCCAAAGTGTTAAAGTAAATACACAAAACATACCAAGGCCTCACCAAGTGTTGTGAGGGAGCCCAGCTATTTATATGATGGCCTAACGTCAACACGGATATTGCAAAGCTTGTCAAAATGCCAATTTTGTATCATATACAGATCATACCAGAGGAATGAATCATTACTACTTACTCCTTTACCACAAAGTCCTTGGAAAAAAGACAGCTGCTGACTTGTGTTTACTCATAGTCAAAATCTGCCTTGTAATAGTGGACTATTACTCTTGAGATATATATATATATCACACACACACACACACACACACACACACACACACACATGTATATATATATATATATATATATATGGATCGAGGACATTTAATCAACTGAGCAAATGACTGAAATTCAAACGGCTGGGCATACTTATGCGAAAGTGCTTTTCACTGAAGAAGCACTTTCACGTAAGTATGAGTTGCCGAGGCTGTACTACGGTGCAGGTAAGGGAAATTTCTCTTTTCTCCACTGTAGTGCGGTCTTGGAGGGAGAATATTAAAGTGGGGGGTGTGTGGGGGGCACAGACCCCCACATGGGGGGGTGCAGGAGGGCGAAGCCCCCTTGCTAAAATGTAAATGTAGTGTTTTTTTTTTGTCACACGCTTTAACGAAAGTGCTTTTTCAATAAAAGCACTTTCATTAAAGTGTGTTTGGGTTTTATGGATTCGGACGTTTGTTCAGTTGAGCAAACATCCTAGATCCATATATTTATATATATATATATATATATATATATATATATATATATATATATCTTGCATCTGCCAGTTATGACTAGCCAACCAATTATTGCCAGATTTAAGACAAAGTTTACCAGATATGGAATGCCCATCAAACTGGTTACAGACGGTGTGCATTTTGTGTCAAATGAGTTCCAATAATTCATCCTTCCTTTTCTTAACGTCTCTGCTCAACCAACAGAAGTTTGAGGTCTTGGAATCAAAAGTACTATCAGTGAAAAAAAAAAACATCCACAATTGGTGATTGATCTCCCAGGTACTTCCTAGCTAATACAAGGATAGCTGACTGTACCTATTTTTTGAAGGTATGTCCCTATTTTCATGCTTGATTTAGCCCTTCACACAGTTTTCTGAATTCTCCTTCATCAAATGTGATTTCCGAAGCTGTAGAACACACAAAGCTCAAACTACCTGACTAACATACTAGTGGCAAAATAATTTAAAGAAAGGGGACACACACATCTCACAGCTCCCTTTTTCAGAAGCAAAAATAAATTACATTTTTGGGGTAGAATTTCACAACACAGTTCATTAAGGGCTACAGATTTTACACTATCTCATTGATAATATATTTTTTGTATTTCTTTTGTCACTCTGTTTTAAATGTGCTTTATGATCAGTATCCCACATCCCTACTGGAAGTAGGAAGACTTGTGTACTATTTGGCATTGAAATGTTATGCTAATTATATGTCAAGATTTTGGCTGAACATACATACTTTTCAAGTTTTTTCTACCTACTTTCAATGTCTGCAGATTGAGAGGTATTCTGGGAACTCACTTCCTTTACACCTTTACCTTACAGTAGACTTTTTACCTTTCAAACAATCATGTAAATCTGTCTGCACTGCAATCCTTACGTGCAAAAACTGCTCTATTACCTACCACACAATATCCATACCTTTCCATAACTGGAGTTTCCTTATTTATACTTTTCTCATTCATTTTTTGTAAGACTGCCTGTTTCCCCACTTATTTACTATTTATTCTCCACTTTTCCTTTCCCCTAATACTACATGTCTAATCCTTCTCAAACTACCTTTGCTGCATAGTCTTTTTCCTTCTACTTTTAACTCCTACTACTTAAGTGTTATTCATTTTGTTACGTTCACTAGTCTGTCAGTGCTTAATTGCCATGTTTGCATAGTTTAACTTGTTCATATGTTGTAATTGTCCTTTTCTATATAATTTCTGTTTGTACATTTTTTCCTGGGTCACCTCTGAGAATTGCCTCTGCCTAGTAGTGCTAATCTCATCTCCAAAATGTAAATGAATAACAACTAAATGAAAACTCCAGCCAAGCTACAACTTCCACTGAGTGAGCTCTCAGACCTCTTGTATAAGAGGCAGATGGGATACATGCAAATGACCCTTATGAATATCAGGTGTTTCAGCTATATGGCAAATCTGAATGCCCATGACTTATTTCTTTTTAAGTCACTTCAATGGACAATTCCAGCTAATAAAGCCAAATCCCACTAGCTGTGGATATGCATATTTCGTCCTTGTTATGACCTCATCAGAACAGCACAAGCAGAGTGTTTAACTAAGCATTAGAAACACAGGTCTGTTATACCCAGCTGATGTCCATTACCATTAGGGTGACTCCAAAATATCCCAACTAGCAAACTAAAACAAAAACTGAGAAGGTCACACAGAAAAACAATCAATAACAACTAAATGAAAACTCTAGCCAAGCTAGAACTTCCACCGAGTGAGCTCTCAAACCTCTTCAGAGGCGCATGGGATATATGCAAATGACCCTTATGAATGTCAGGTGTTTCAGCTATATAGTGATTCTGAATGCCCATGACTTATTTCTTTTTAATGAAAGTAATTAAATTTGCTGAGGACTATGACTTCATACATACTACTAACAAGGCCTCACCATCCATAGTCCAGTTGAGCTGCTGACAGAGTAGTCTTAACTGCTAAAAATATTAGGTGACCAGATCCCCACAAAGCTCTCATGTGTTAGCATGCTGTTGTCACAAGACTAAGCCCTTTTTGGCTAATGCTTGCAAAACAAATAAGGGCTAACATACCAATGATGGAAGCGAAATCTGAACCAAAAAACATTCCATTTGAGTCTACTATAAAGTGTGACAAAAGACTCTCATAAGCATTTTTACAATGGCTGATTTTCCATTCAACCTCTACAGTCTTTCAATCATTGTTCATTTAGCTGGGAGTAGGGAAAACAGCAGGCGTTCCTATATAGAAAAATGATGAACAAAAATAGTGTAAATAGAAAATGACACCATTGTTAGAGGCAACCAAAAGCACATGTATGCTGTTCAACAGCATCTAGGGAAAGATTATCTACCTGCTTTTGACATGCACTACATTCAACAAAAAGTGCTTTTGATCAAATTCCAGAACTGACCACACTGCTGACAATAAGCTGACAAAATTGGCATTTGTTTAATTTATGTATTTATTTATTTGTAAGAACATAATATGTGGAAAACTCCCCATATCAGAACTGTAAGACATCATTAGAAGTCCCATAGCTATGAAAAATAATATGCAGTTGGCAAGGAGACACATTAAATATTTTATTGTTTTATACATTCTTTCTTTCTTTCTCTTTCTTTCTTTATTTATTTATTTTTCATTCACTGGGTAGGTGGACTTGGTCGTTGTACTTTTTTCAACCATGATCTGAATGCAGAAGACATACAAGAACAAACAGAAGATTCAAATATCATATTGCAAAAATTATAGAAGTGCACAAAGGTATGTTGTACAACTTTTGCACAGACTAAACTCTTCTGTTAAGTGCACAAGTGTATGTTGTACAACTTTTGCACAGGCTAAACTCTTCTGTTAAGTGCACAAGTGTATGTTGTACAACTTTTGCACAGGCTAAACTCTTCTGTTGTACAACAATTTAAAACCAAAGTAACAAGAGCTCATGTAAATGCACTAATGCATGTACAGAAAAAGTCCTACAGGTTAGAGACTGGAGTCAGGAGAGGAAACCGAAGTATGGCCTGTGACCTAAAAAGACAGAGAGTATAAAAAAGTCAGAAAGAAGCAAAGTGGAGGAAGAATGCAAGTGGATACAGTCATTACCCGATAACAGCAGAAGGTGTTAGCATATTACTACTAGTACTACTAACTACTACTGTTACTATTACTAACTACTACTATCACAGGAAGAAGTATGAGTTAAATTTACTTATTTACAATACAGGGAAGTGTCTCTGTTATGTGACAAGAATCTTTAGGAGATATGGTTTATGGATGAATATAGGAACAAAAGGGAGGAGTATATCTGGAGGGTGGAGATTATCCTTTGTCTGTAAAGCAGGTGTGTGTGTGTGTGTGTGTGTGTGTGTGTGTGTGTGTGTGTGTGTGTGTGTGTGTGTGTGTGTGTGTGTGTGTGTGTGTCTGTGTGTGTGTGTGTGTCTGTGTGTCTGTGTGTGTGTGTGTGTGTGTGTCTGTGTGTCTGTGTGTTTCATGTATACTGTTAGTTCTTTCCTGAACTGTGAGAACTGAGTAAGTTGGCGGAAAGTATAACCTTCTACTGGATGGTATAAATAGCTTCATTGCACACACCCCATCCTCAATGGAATTGGCAACTATGCCGAGTTCTGCACCAGTGCTTTATACAAACACCTGTATAACTGCACTGACTCGGCCATACCTGATAGGACCAAAACATGCTCCTGAAGGAAGAGAGAACCTGCCTGGTGGACAACTTCCATTAACAGGCTTTACAATAAGAGGAAGAAATTGCTATCTAACAGTAAGGGGGAGTAAGCCCTAAACTGGAAACACTCCCTCCTCAGCTTAAACAAGCAAATAAGACATCTTGTAAAGTCTTCCATAGCAAACTGTGAATCCCAATTAGCTTCCTCAACTAAGGACAACCATAACATGTTCTTTAGTTACACCCGTAACCTAAAAGGAAAGGCTCAGATAAGGCTCAGATTTGTGCTGAAATGGTAGTTAATGATACCACATATACTTAGCCTGTGGATATAGCTAACCTGTTGGCTGACAGGTTCTGTGAAAACATCACTCCCCTGTCCCCACCACACATACCCCATGACATCCCTACCAGCTGCCCCTACCTTGTATCTCTAAAGAGCAGGTTGCAAATGCCCTCTCTAAAGCCAAAAACACAGCATCTATGGGACCTGATAACATCCAAGACTGCATCCTACATGAGCTCCAACAAGAATTAACATCACCATTGGGTACTATTTTTTCAATCATAGTCTAAGCACCAGCTTCATCCCAGCTGAATGGAAAACAGCCACCATTATTCCCTTGCACAAAGGTGGTGCTTCCACTGACCCCAGGAACTATAGACATATTAGCCTGACTAGCCTTATCTGCAAGGCCATGGGCAAATCATCGTGGACCTTATCAACAAGGATATAGGTAATCTCCAAACACTTGATGCTACTCAGTTTGGATTTAAATCTAATAATAAAGCTGGGGACTCACTTTTTACTAACGTTGTGGGCAAAATCTGGAACAAGCTTCCTATGACACTCACATCTCTCTCATCTACGTCTCTTTTCAAGAAACACCTCAAAGAACATCAGAAATTCCTCTGGCTTTGTCCCTGCTCTAAACCAGACTGAACCTTACTTCTTCCCCCTATTTTTCTCTTCTTACTATACCCCTTCCTTCCGTGCTATGTCCTCTCTGCAACAAGATTCTATAGAAGCCATCTCTATACTAGCCAGTGCTTTTTTTTCCTCTACAACCTTCTTTTTCTTTTTCTCCTTTTTGTCGTATAAATGATAACATTAAACCCTTGAGTTTACCTGTACTTGTGTGTATCTTAAACTATGCATTGACTCTGTACTACTATTTTTAAACATAATTGTTATTTTTTTCTTTCCAAATATTGTTAATTCTCCTATGTATAGCAATTTAGAATTTTTTTTAAGTATTGTATTTTTTTTTTTTTTTTTTTGAAGTATTGTATTTTTTAACTATTGTTTCCTGTAATTTTACTTTGCTTGGAGCTTATCTCCCTGGGCCTCTACTGAAAAGGGACATGTATCCAGCTAGACTAGCCCAGTCAACAAATGTAAAATAAAATAAATAAATTTGTCAAAGGGAGATCATCCCTGTTAAGCCTGATGGACTTTTTTGAGACAGTCACCAGCTCTGGATGAGGGGAAATCTGCACAAACAGCCCACCTAGACTTAGCCAAGGCTTTTGACACTATCCCCCACTCTGGCATCATTGACAAATTCACCCATCTAGGTATCAACCCTTATATTGTTAGATGCATTGCTAACTGGCTCATTGATAGAACACATATTGTCAAAATAGGGGAATCCACCTCCAACAGCAGACCTGTAATGAGTGGTGTTCCACAGGGATCAGTCCTGGGACCTCTATTGTTTGGAATCTATTTCTCCGAAGTACAAGCAAAAATGAAAGGTATGTGGTTGACAAAGTTTGCTGATGAATGCAAACTGGGAGCAGTCATGGAATCTCCAAATTATGTCAACATCCTACAAGAAGGTCTTACACAAACAATGATTGGTGTCTAAGTCATGTTTTTAAACTCAGTGCAAAAAATGTATTATCATCCCTTTTGGTAAGAGTGATGTTCCTAATAACTACCACATCAATAGCAACACCCTAAGTATGCACTCAGAGGTGAGAGAGCTGGGCACACAGGTTGACAACAATCTTACCTTTGATCACCATGTCACGCAGTGATAAGAAGGGCAGTCTACATTGCTCATCTCATAAGTAAGGGCATTGCCTCCAGAAAAAAAGACGTTATAACCTCACTGTACTCTTCCCTCATCAGGCCAATAATTGAGTACAACATGGCTTTTGGTATGTACCTTTCCAAGCACCTGCAGCAATTGGAGAAACCACAAAGGTTCCTCACAAGGAAAATTCAAGGTCTTCAGCATCTGTCCTATGTGGATCATCAAAAATCACTGTCAGTTTATTTTGTTTCATACAGACTACTCAGAGCTGATCTCTGCCTTGCATATAAGGCAACCTTTGACCCTACTTTACTGGAAATGCTGCACATCTGCAAGTCAAATGGTACACGGGTTACTCGCTCTAAAGACCTAAATCTGGTATGTGACATTAATAGAACCTGCTGGAGGGACAGATTTGTCTCCCAGAGTTTACCACACTTTTGGAACAGACTCCCACTTCATGTCAAACAGAGCACCTCACTGGCCCTCTTCAAACACATTCTGGATGATTGGATGAGTAGCTGTAAATTCACCCCTGGGGTTCTACCTGTGTCCCTCTTGGACATGGGCATTAGGTGCTGATCGTGGAAATAAGAGTAGAACTTGGCTCGGCTTGTAACGGCCCTGGGGCCATTAGCCTAGTAACTTCTTATGATCTTATGTGCTGGTAGGTAATTCTGGGTAGCAGGGACAGTTTTGCTGAAGGACATTTCACCTTCGCAAAGCTGAAACGGGGCAGGGGTGGGGGTGTACTAGAGTTAGGTTACCATTGCCCTGACTTTATCAAAACATACTGAAAAGCCATTGCAGTATTTTTGAAGGGGATTCTCTTGTCACAACTCTGTTGCTTAGAAAACTCCTACATTTCTGTCCCTTAGAGTAAGGGGAATACTCTGAAGTACCCAACTGCAGACCTGGTGTATGACGCTTCTGTTTTTACATTATTCTTCTCACGCTTCCAAAGTCCCTGTAGAAAAGCAGAAAGTGCAAAATATGGGAAATCTATTTTGCTCCTATTTTTATTCATTTCTCAGAGAAAAATAGGAGAAAATGTATAAAGCGGCACACATTTTGTAGATAAATGAACAACTCTTGTGCACATGGTTCCTTACTGTCATATTTGCCCTAAAGTTAACCATATTACTTTCTTAAGAAATGTGGAAGTATTCATTTTTGCTCTTCAGAAAAAGTTCATCATTTATATACATGAAACAGTTTTAATGGATATTTGCATACTGAGCTAGTTTTACACTCAAGTGCCAAGTTATCTTGTTTTGTTTTAAAGTTATCTACTTTTGTTTGCAAAACATAAAATAGTTTTTTTGTCAGTTTGCCAACATATACATGCATCCACCATATAAAATAAAACAGTGCTATTCATTAAGTACTATTGCCAGTGGAGTAGACCTGGTATGAAGTATTCTTGCATATTAAAACCCTTTGTGATTCATAAAGAACTGTACACAATCTGGCAATACATTCTATGTGGTCTTATCCCATTCTGTTAACAGTACCCAATCCACCCATTTGCATGCAGAATACTTCTCCCAAGGAATGTACGTCTTTCACAGACAGTATGGTACTTGCATATGGACTGCACTCTATAGGGTAACTTATGAGACTGCAGTTGTGTACAAAGAGATGTGCATTGCTTGTTAGTGCAGCAAATCTCCTTCCATGCTGATATGCTGCTCAGCATACAAACATGAGTAGTATATCACTGTTAAAGTAAACTAACTAACTCTGTTGCATGGTAAAAGAAGCCCTACTAGGAGGAGAGTTGAGTTCCCTCTGGTGCAAGCAAGCCTGCTATCGTAACCTCACTTGTTCTCGCCGAACACAGGGATACTGCTCAAATAGCAGCAGATCCCCTTATTACTATTTTATGATAATGATCCTATGTCTGCTTTCATGTCTAATAAATGTTAGTTCTTTGTGAATTGCTTTTTGACATGACTGTAAAGCACAGAGCAGTAGAAAATGTATTGTTAAGGAGATATATGTTTGATACACGCACACACACACACGCGCACACATGCACACAAACACACACACAGACACATACACAGACACACACACACACACACACACACACACACACACACACACACAGACACACACACACACACACACACACACACACACACACACACACACACACACACACACACACACACACACACACACAGCTGCTCCCTGCTGTGCTGTGCTGTTATGCTTCAATGCCAGAATTGAAATCCAGCAATTAGGAATGTTTGTAGCACAGAAGTGCATCATCCACATGCTGTACCACTACTATGTGCCATCGATGCATACAGACATCCCACTGTACACTAAACTTCAGTACCGCAATCCATGTTTGTGAATTATGGTACCTAAACCATGTTGTACTAAACATGATGTGTGGAAAGCTTGTACAGATTTGTGCTCTACATTCATTAATACCAGGGCCACCATCTTTTTATAGATTTTTGTAGCAAGTAACATGGTATTTACAATACAAATGTATCTGCTCATCTTTTTAACATATTTGTCTTTGAATGTGGTAAGTGCTGTTGTAGTAAATGAGAATTTAATGAGTACAGCTCCTGTAGCTGCAAATACTTGAATGATTCCTATAACCTGAGAAAGCTGCTAAAGTAGTGATTTACAATTATCTTTTATTCTAGCTCTTTTATCTTGTTCTTATTGATAGACAGGCAAATAGAATGATCTTATGCAATGATTACAGTGACATACTGATGGAAATATGCATGGCATAGCTTATAGAAGGAACAAGCACATAGCTCTATATATGCTGAAATAATAGCGGACATATATAGACACACAAACGCGCTCACGCACGCACGCACACACAGATTCGTATCACTTCACTGAAAGACCATTTCACTTGACATCCATTTCACCGAGAACAAATCACCTGAAGTTCATTTTACCTAAAACTCATTTCACTGACAAGTAGTACTCTAAGGCAAGTCAAAGATATATGTCCTTTTCCCAAATGTAGTGCAATCCTGGTGTTAGTATATATAGTTAGGGGTGTGTGAGGGGCATAGCCCCCCACTTAATTTGGTTTTCTGTTGCCTGGTTTTGTTTTACATTATTTGGTAAAGCCCAACTAGGTGGGAGGCTACACCGCCTCACACCCCCCAATGTGGGGGACTGTGCCACCCACACATCCCTAACTATATATACTAACACCAGGATCACACTGTAGAGGGGAAAAGGACATATACCTTTGACTTGCCTTAGAATACTACTTGTCAGTGAAATGAGTTTTAGGTGAAATGAACTTTAGGTGATTTTGTCTCAGTGAAATGGGTGTCAGTGAAATGGTCTTTCAGTGAAGTGATACGAATCCGCACACACACACACACACACACACACACACACACACACACACACACACACACACACACACACACACACACACACACACTCACTCACACCTCGGAAACTCACATTGTTTCCAATGATGTGTGCATATATAAAAATCTATACATTTTAAACATCTTGAATCTAGTAATATGTCAATGAAATATATACAGCTATACAGCTTATCACAACAAGCAAGATTTGTATGCATGGCCATTATTGATAATATATTGATTTTCCATTTAATGATGTCCCATAACACTTTGCCTATATAAGTTGTGCTATACATCGTAGGCAGGTAGGATTCTATAACATAGCAACACAGTCAGCACATAGAGACATTCATTTGTATGTTATGTTACGGAATCTCATTATGTTTCCTGGTGCAAAGAGAAGGACTGAGGCAATGATCATCAGCTTTCAAATGTTGTGAAACTCAGAATCTAGAGCCATGGTGTCATTCTGAGTAGGTGTATACTCCATGTATATTAAATGCAACATCGGTAGGGTTTTGTGCATCTGCATTTACTCCTAGTATGGTAAGATGAGGTGCTTCTTTTGTGATACTGATGCATTGTTTCTTCTTTGAGTCTGCACAGAGTTTTAGACCACCCTGATTTATGTACTGCTCCATTACTCTCACTAGTGTATTGTTTATGAGCAGGGATTATGCAACACCACCACCTTTTACTCCACTGTTGTATTCTTTCACTATACATACATACCTTATTTCAATACTTGATTCATGTCCACATGTTGGGGCACCTGTTTCTTCACAGTGCTGGGCGGATCTCTTGGAATCCGGCCCAAACACTGTCCTGGCATACAGTTCTGCCAAGAAACTGAGGCTAGAATACCAGCCATGTGAATTTGCATATGACATTTTAAACCTCTCTGAGGTAATTTTATTAGTCACTAGAAGCATATTTCCTGTCAGGTAACTTGTATTTCTTTGTTTTCACATGTTCTGTCATCATGTAAGTACAAACAATAGCACAAAGATACCCAGAAAACATTTTACTTCAAATGTTTTTCTGACATTGTAGGTTATGAGGAAATAACAGTCAGAGCCAGACAAGAATCTGTAAACTGAAAAACTAGAAAGCGTCTTGTTTTAACATAGAAGCAGTGAAAATGTGACCTCGTGGCAGGAAATGATGATTACATACTCTGTAAACATTTTCAGTAAGTAAAATAAATTCCCTGCTTGACGATCACAAGTTCTTTCTTCTGCATTGCAAGAACTTGGCATGCAACTTTTATTAGCTTGTACATATAATACTGGAAATAATATCAATCGAAGATAATTAATGAAATAATAAGCTAGAAATAGAACAGAACCCAGACAATTTTCAATTCTAAATATCCATTGTGTGCAGAGTTCCTTCTGTTTTGAATTACTTCTAATTAATGGAATCCTTATGGTTCCCTGAGCTCAAAACTGTTGTTTGAAAGGTAAACTGGGCCACTCTGAAATACAGTTCTACCTAATGTTAAATTATGGCATAATGGAAAAGAAAACTTGTTGCATATCTAAAAGATAGTAGTGTATCTGAGAGAATAACTGGACATGCACAGTCTGAACAAATGGGTTGAGTTCCATGCCCTCCCCCCACCGGAAACACTCCATATAACTGAACATTCGTAATCTTGAACGTGATTAACGCCGACAGAGGTGATCAAAACTCATTTAATTGCTTCTGCCACTGTTAAGTCCTTGCAAGATTGTGTACACTGGGGTTCAAGGAGTTTGTCTTTCTCCACTGTAGAATGATCTTGGAGTTGGTATATATAATTAGCAGATGGTGTGGAGGTGCAGACGGGCTTGCCCTCCTGCAAAAAACATACGTTTTTCTATGTTTTGGTTTTTGATCTTTCATTATTGATCATTAGCCATTCAAGATTTGTGTACTTCAATGTTTTGAACTACATCCCCCCAGTCACATATCCAGGTCGGCCCTGCAATGTTCTCTGTGCATAGCAGATGTGGCTTATCTGAAGGACTAATAAGGAATGGGATCCTTAATGTTCCCTGATCTCATAAACTGTTGTTTTGACATTGAGCTCTCTTTTTACCTCTGTCTGCTCAGCTACACTTGTAATGATTTTGTTTTCCTCTTATAAACCTTTATATTGTTCTTTATTATACTGCCCTGCTTTTACTTGACTCGTATGCTCTCGCTTCTCATTGAAGCTCATGTCTTATCCACATCTTACTTTTTATACTTCAGTGTTTACTACAGGACTTGCTGAAAGGTTTTGGATCTTTTTTATAGTTGTATTTTGTCCTTCTGCCTTGCACCATCTCAGGTCGGATCTGAGAACACGTACCTAAGCTGCAGGTCTACCTGGTTCTCAAAAAGCAAAATAAAATTCAAAGATAAGCACTTTTCCCTTTGCAGTAACTTACCACTTCCTCATCCTCTACAAGCACCATGTCATAGGCACTGAGGGCTGCACAAAATATGATGCAGGTAACACCTTCAAAGCAGTGGATCCACTTCTTACGCTCTGACCGTTGGCCTCCAACGTCGAACATTCTGTGGGGAAGAAGCACAGTTTGATTTGCCATGGTATGTTCTTTTACTTATTGCATACAAATTTTTGTACAGAGCTAAATTCTTTACTGCAAAAAAACTTTCAAACTCAGGTTAACTAGCTACACATGCTTTCTTGTGAGCACTTCAATGTCTTCATATTGGATGACGTGGCTGATAAGGGAATTTAATTTTTTTCTCTTTAAAAGGCATTTTTTTCTTGTTGCTGCTTCAGAGGCAGTGGTTAACAAATACCCTTTCCACTGCGTGTCACTCATAAACCTTCATTCTAAAATTTAATAAGATTACTAATGCATTTATTAAGTATTCAGATAAATATATATAGTATCTATGAGCTAATTTAATCTACAGTTATTATTCTTTCTGTCTCTCTTTCTAACTCTTTCTAACTTAGCATTCAGCAACTAACCAATACAGTACATCTGTTATACTTCTATGTATTTTCATAACTAAAGCCTATTCTTCTTATTTTAGAGTCCTATTCCCCTGCTTGTCAGTAGCCATTTGTCTAGTTCCCACCGTATTCCTAATTTGTTTAGTGTAATGTTGAATTAAAAAGCAATTCACTTCCAAACTAATTATACCAGTGGAATGTTGTGTTATAACAGAAACGTTTTCATAAATCTCTGCCTTCTGTGGTGCCATGAAAGATGCATAAACAATGAGGGGTTTGGTGAAAATGGTAATCTTATCTGTAACCTTCCTGATCTCATTGTCAGCGCAGATAATAACTGATAAAATGTGCATCTGAGTTGTACCAGGACCTAGCTGTTCTCTGTCTCAGACAATTCCTGCAAAACAACCCTTTCTAACTATTGCATAAAATGTACTCTTATACCACTGTATCAAAACTATGAATGTTACACTTGTGAAAAGTTATTAAAATGTACCATATAAATATTATCTATGGAGCACTCTAAATTCATCAGAAAGGTTGTTGTTCCTTCAGCTTTTCCCAGTTAGGGGGTCGCCACAGCAGAACCCCGGTCTGCTAATGATTGACAGTAGATTTTCATGGTGCTGAGGTGCCAGCTCGACGCCCAGCCTTCTTTCGAATGCCACTCGACCACGGGGAGGACATGCAGAAGTTGCTCCAGCCAAGAATCGAATGGGAGAACCTCTTGCTGTGAGGCGACAATGCTACCGCTGCACCACTGCGGCTGTATAAACCAGTTATATGCTATTCTGATACCAGACCTGATCATAACAGCTTCAAAGGTGGATAACAACTTTTGTTTTTCATCTTTTAAATCCATTGTGATTGGGTAGCACACTGTATGCAGAGCAGCTTCCTCAGAACAATACTTACAGTGATTTGAAAGGTTTAAATGTTGAAATATGCTTCTACTGCCATGCAATTAAAAGTGTGACAGGGTGCAGTGCCTAACATTGTTTAATGTTTTGCGATGGTTGACTGATTGTGTGGCACTGTGTGGTACCACTAAGCTGTAAAATGCCTATATTCCCTTTTTTCTCCCCCTTAACTATTGGAATATTGGGGTAGCTTAAAGCTCCATATACTGCAAATAATTATGACTGCATCTCTCCTAACCTGACTCGTGTTCTTGATATGGATGCCAAGATTCATCTTTTAACCTTCTCTTTGTTACTCTTTGGAGGTGAAAATCTTGACATCCAAGTCTCAAACACATAGAAATGTGGTTATGATCAGATAACCCAATCATAATTCCCTGTGAAATTATTAAGACTGCAATAAATTTATTGTTGGTTTTATAATAAATTTAGCTGCTTGAAATGCTAGAACCTGTTGTCTGTAAATGTACTGTAAAATGTTAGTAGGCAAACTATTTTATACATAGTTGAAAATGTATTTCTACAGTTGCTGGAAATATTGCTGAAATTACTGTAACTATTCTTTCTTTTAATATAACTGGAAATCTTTAATAAAACGTTTCACAGAATGTCATACATGTATACCTACTGGTCCACTTCAAAATACTGACTTTCAAAATACTGAGACCAAAATCTCTAAAGCTCAAAATACTGAAAACTCAAAATACTGAAAACACACAGGATACCAACACTTATTATATTCCAGCTCAAGTACATACTGAAACAAATACAACGTAAACCATATTACTCTTCTTTAAGTATAAGCAGGGAGGCAAGCCCCTCTGCACCCCTCCCATGGGGGGCTGCGCCCCCCACACCCACTGCTACTTAAATATATCAACTCCAAGATTGCACATGGGGGGGTGCAGGGGGGCATGCCCCCCTGCCTATACTTGCAGAAGAGTAATATGTTTCTGTATGTAGTTCTACTGCAATATAGTTGTGTTGCTGTACTGTGTTTTTTTTTTCTTTAACATTTTGAGTTTTCAGTATTTTGAGCTTTAGAGATTTTGGTCTCAGTATTTTGAGTTTAGGTATTTTGAAAGTCAGTATTTTGAAGTGGACCCATACCTACATACACATGGTCAGGTAGAGCAAACCGAGTTTTTAATTCACAAGCAAAAACAAAAAGTGTTTAGGCAAAATACAATCACTTATTTAAACAAGCAATTAAGCAGTACTGCCTTAAAGGGAAACAACTCACATTTAAATACTAAAAACCTATGGTTTTAGAAAAGCCTCATAAAACCATGTTGTAACATAAATATCAGAATATAATTAATTCCTATAAAGCCTATACTTCAAGCTAGATCCCTTAGGAAATGATTGTTTTATCTCATTTTTTAGATTCTTAACTGTCCTATGTATTTTATTAATTATATTTAAAGTAAGTAGCTGCAAGCATAGTTATATGTCTGAGGAAGCAGTAGGATTCACTGTGAAAGCACTTACGTCTTGTCTTTTTATGCATAAACACTTTTTGTTTTTGCTTGTGGATGGACTGTTCTTTAGTGTTCTGGGCATTCGTTTGGTGAGTTCTGGTGTTTTTTCTCATTGGACTTGTAGAGTTTTTAATTCACTATACTTTAAATATTTACTTAGTGATAAGACATGTAACTTGTTTTTTTTCTTAGGATCTTTATTTAAACAATCATTAATAACTCAGGTTCACAAATGCATATCACTAATTATAAACACATGTTTGAAATGATAATAAGTCATATGAATTATAAAATAGTTTGTAATTAACTTGTAGGGGTATTATACCCCACAGAAGACTCCATTCTAGAGTGGGCATCCCAAAACTTCCTCCAAGAAACAATCATACTGGGCAACTTAAATGCTGACTGGTCCTCCTGTGACTCATCCCACCCATTAATCACATTGACCTACATGGCTTCAATCAATTAATACAATCCCCAACTCGAGTAGATAAAGCATCCAAAAAGGAGTCCATCCTAGACTAGATCCTCACTAACCAACCATCTCAATCCTACCTCTCCGGTTCCCTCCCAGTCACCCTCAGCAATCACCTTTCCACCTTTGTAATAAGACACCGTGTGAACCCAATAAAATCCATCATCCTCCAACAAATTCGGCATACAAAGAATTTCAAAATCCAAGACTTCTTATCCGCACTAAATCGATGCAGTTGGAGACCACTCTCATTTCTCTCCCTGGATAGTGCTGTAGATTACTTCAACAACACTTTTCTTGACATTCTAAATCATTTCTCCCCTATCAGAACTGTTAAAACTAAATCCAACTATGCCCCCTGGCTTACCAAAGATACCTGACTACTTCTAAAACAAAGAGATAAAGCTTGGGACTCATAGTGTCACAATAAAACATAAATTAATAGACAAGCATACCTAGAGTTAAGGAACAAAGCTAAAAAACAGATTAGGACAGATAAAAGGAACCACTATACAGACATCCAATCTAAAAACAAAACTAACCCACAAACATTCTGGGCTTCCATCAGTAAAATCCTGCACCCAGGAGAGACCAGTACTCCTCCTCCAAACACTGATAGCACCACCAGTAATATTGACTCTCAATTCAATGAATACTTCACCAAATCCATTCTAGCCCTCACTAATAATAATTCTCCTACTTCATATCCAAACCTTTCATCCTCACCTGTAGACCAAACTAGCTTTTCCTTACAACCTGTCCCTACCAGCACAATATATAAATATCTGAATAAACTTAAACCCACACACCTGGCTGCTGATAAATTACCTGCAGAATACCTCAGGATTGCAGCCAAAGCCATCTCATATCCTGTTTCCTTGCTAATCAATCACTCTTTGTCAGAACAACGGGTCCCTTCTCTGTGGAAAACTTTGCATATAATACCACTTCACAAAGGGGGTAACTCAGTGGAATTATCCAATTACTGCCCAATTGCCATTCTATCTCCCTTGTCTAAAATACTTGAAAAATGTACATATTCCCAACTAATGAACTATCTCCTTACTAACAAACTGCTGACCAACAGCCAACACGTATTCGTCCTAGTTATAGTACTACCACAGCCCTGCTTAGCTTTACCAATAATGTAAATCAATACCGGAACAATGGCAACCTGGTCTCCTCTGTATTCCTATATCTCTCCAAAGCCTTTGATGCAGTCTCCCATCCCAAATCTCCTAACTGCACTCTCCAGTCTTAATCTAAGCCATTCCACTCTAGCCTGGTTTCAGGACTATCTATCTAACCATCAACGGGCAGTTAAATGGCAAAATTCCTTGTCTCCTCACCTACCTGTCACCTTGGGGGTCCCCCAAGGATTCATCCTCGGTCCTCTCCTCTTCAACATATTTACCAACCAACTTCACAATTCTATCCTGCACGCCACTCTAGTCCAGTACACTGATGACTCCACCCTAATCTGTACCACCCCATCACTCCCCAAACTCCAAAAATTGATGCAAGAATCCTTTCCTGCTGTTGAAACCTGGTTAGACAACTCTCAACTAACACTTAACCCCAAAAAACCCAGCTAATGATACTCCATCCCATAAGAAACTAAGACCCCTTACCTCCATTCACAATATACTCAGGTAACAACAACCCTATCACACCTGTCCAAAACACAAAACTACTAGGTGTTATCATTGATCACAATATGAAATTCGATATGCTCATTGCACAGACAATAAAAAAAGTCCATAAAAGGCTTGGAACCCTCTATAGATGCAGAAATTACATCACCAACAACAGTAAAGCTACAATCACAAGAACCCACCTAGTCTCCACACTTCTGTATGGCTTCTGCATACTCATCAACCTAAATAAAGCAGACTTAAAGAAACTAAACACTTGCTACAGTAAAATAGCTAAGTTCGCAACCGACTCATCCTTCAGTACACATCACTGCTTAGCAATCAAGCAATTATCCTGGCTAGAATTACTTAACCTGCTCATGTATAACCAACTTACAATAGCCCACCAAATCCTATATAATCCCAGTAAAATTGCTTCACTAGATGTCCTACTGAATATTTAACAACCACATACTAAAATCCACCAACAAAGCACTAGTAAACACAACGAGAAACAAAAATAGCTCTGGTGACACCCTCTACTCTAGTTCTGTAGCAAAAAAAAAAAAACATGGAATTCCATCCCACTAGAAATTAGGACCACAGAAAACAAAAATAAGTTCAAAAAATTCTCCTCCAGGCCCATTTAAACAGGCCCTGGATATGCAGCTGTTCAGACCCAGGGTAGCATCCCAGGTTGATCTCAATGTGCAAGCTTACAACCTGTTGTTTATTGTATTAATCACTGTATGAATGTAACCATATAACTGAATGAAATGCCCTACAACTATATTGTACATTTTTCACATAATGTTATTTTATATTGTATGCTTATTCTATTGTACTGTTCATTAATAATTTGTGTATTGCATTTACTGTACTAACCTTTGTGGAGCTTTTCTCCCCAGGCCTCTGCTGAAAATGGGATTTATACCCAGTCGGAATATCCCGTAAACAAATCAAATGTAACTAAATAAAATAAATATAGAGTCCTGTATTGTTAGAACTTTTATCCTCTCTACTAAAATATTTTGATTTTTCTTACTGTGCTCATGGTGCCAGTAGCTGCCTTTTTGAGGAAAAGGACATCTGAGTCACCCTGACAAACTTCATTATCTAAACTATTTCTCTTTGCTCTGCCACCTCTTTACCTGTCTGAACCTATAAATATCTGTGTCTGCTTCCTCCAGTCTCATTCCCCCTGGTCTCTTTTTCTCACCTTTTAGGGAGAACCATCTTTACCATATATATATATATATATATATATATATATATATATATATATTTTTTTTTTTTTTTTGCATGCTTAGCAATACTTTTCACTCTTTTTATCTGCTCAAGGTCTCTAATCTCTAGAATCTGGTAGAGATCTGGCATCTTATCCATTTTCCTGCTCTTGTGATTACTTCTTTGGCTACAACCAAGAATAAATATAGGAGCCATTTGGCAGGACTAGGTAGGTTGGTTTCTGGCTAGTTCCCAAAAAGAAATAATGCCTCTGTGACCTTGATCTCATTCCCAAACATACATTGAAGTTCATAATTTGGCACTTGTAATTGTAATCCACTATTAGTAGATATGGTGTCATTTATTCCAGGAAATTGATATGCATTAAGCTGCAACTTCCAAATCAATTCTCTGTATACTAATTTCAGCTCCCATAGTCCTCCCCTGGGTTGGGTGAGAACATAAGGCAGGGTTAGGGATGTAATCCACTTTACATGGATGGGGAGCCCATTTCAGAGGGGAACCTGTGAGACACATATTTGTCTTGCCAACACGTCTTACTTATGTCATAAGCAAAATGTAAATCCTTGGATCTAGTCGTTCTCATGTTTGTTTTGCAGATGTGCAAAAGGTCCATCAGATCTGGATAGGAGGAGGCCTTGTATGCCAGGCAGGGATCGACTCTCAATAACCTTTAGGAAACAGAGTATAGAGACAGGGTAGGATAATGTGTTTATACATGCCTTTTATATGCAAAATCTGGCCCTTCACCCAAGGTTTATAGAGTTCCATCAAAGCAACTAAAAATGTTCCAGTTCTCTTTTATGATACTTTTCATAGTGTTGGTATCAGACCCATAGCTGATTACCATTGTTCTGCGGAAGCTACCACTGTTAACAGGTGCTTAGTGGAACTTCTACTGTATTATGTCTGATTTCTATAAATACTTACCCATTTTTAATTACACTCATTGGAATGGTGGGATGTTAACAAGAAATAAAAACATTTTTCTATCAGAATATTATTTTTATAATTACCTTAAGAAGTGTTTTATTTGTATTTTAAATAACTGAATTTTTATTTATTTTTCATCTTAGTGGGCAAGTGCACTTTAAGCCTAAGTAACACTTTTTGCATGTGGCTACTAAATGGGCTGTTTAAAGCTGTGACATCTTGTAAAAACAGTTCTGATTATGTCATGCTTTTTAGACGAAAATGCTTAACCTTAATCTAGTTCTTTATTTCACTACCTTGTAGAATTATTGAGAGTTGGGTCATGTAGGTTGTGCCACTGGTACATTTCATTTTTCTTTTTTTTTTTTTGTTTTATTTTGTTATTAAACCAACAGTTTGAATCCTTTTACTTCCTTCTGGTCTGGGTTGGGGCTGAAAAAGTTCCAAGGACTAGCCCACCTACCTAGTGAACAATTCAAATCAGCCAATGAATACATAAACAGTTAATTCCCTAGTCATTGGAGATGAACAGTGTAGAGTACCATTATGTCACAGGGCAAAAAATGTCATTTTTTTCATAAAGTGCTATGTGGTGCTGTCCTTGGCAAATCCATGCACACTGTACTGCTACCCTCAGCTATGAAATTAGTGTTTCTTCATAAGTTCCTGGAAGTTTATTCTTATTCTTTAGAAAACCCACTTTAATACGTTATTGCATTCCATCAAATTTATAAATAAGTAATAGCAACACAAAAAGGTGTCAGTGATTGTGGACCTTTCCTTGATTAATTTGTGTTTTGTACTAGAGACATGAAGTAATATTTTGAGGTGACTAATCTCAGTATTTGAAACAGTAGAATCTATTTTACTTTATATGTGAATTGAAGCATTTCACATCTTCCCTATAGTCATACTTAAACTGTACTGAAATACCCAGAAGAAGTCCCGTAACAGAAGGAGAACACTCAAATGTCCTTTGATTCAGATTCCTTGACCTAGCCTGTGAAGTCTCCTGGGAGGAAGATTTTGCATGAGACACCACAGTAAGCATGACCACTGCTTAAAACTGCAAATGGGAAGCCAGATCTTTGAGTTTCGAGCCTCATGGAACATATCCATGACAAAGGACTGGGAAGTTCTCATTGTGGTTTCAGATAGCTCTTTCTTGAAATTCTTATGTTCTCTTCAGCAAGAGTTCCATTAAAAGTTCAGGTGATCTCTACAGATCTCTTAGAACAGGCCTAAACTCTACTCATCTGAGGGACTGTAGAGCCCTTTTCTTTCATTTGAAAGTGGGAGGAAGTCTTTTACTGGTTTTATTTAATTTTGAAGGGCATGAGTGTTCTGGATGAATGACATCAGGTCAATGAAACTAACATCAGGGCTCCAGACATTAAAAAAGAAATGTTGAACATGCTTAATATTGTTAAATAACTTTTTAGTTGTAAAATGATTGTAAGAACACAAAAGAAACATTTTTTTGTAGATGGCCTGAACTCCCCCCATGCTGAGTGCTTAGGGCTGGTGAATCTGTCTTGCAAAAAACAGCTAAACTATAATGCATTTAATGCTTCAACAGCCTTACAAATGATAACATGGCTGTTTATTTTCAGCACAGAGATAGTTTATTTTTGGTATTTTAAACCAATTTTTATTAACAAATAAAGCAACAGTAGATTACAACCAATTCATGAAACATCAAAAATGTGTAAATCACATCTTATTTTGCAGTTGTATGTCTTGTAGTGCTTGGTGACTTGTTCTGATGAATTTTTAAATTTAAACATTGTACCCAAACTGAACTTCTATTAAATCATTTTAGTACTATTTATTTATGGGAAAAGTAAAGAGCAAATGTGAGAACCATGATTAGAGTTTGTCAGTATATTATCTGAATGCAGTTTAAATCACATGAAAGACTCCCACAGTTCAGGGTAGATCTTCAGTAATTTTTTAAATTTCTGTGAGATCTTTTATTCGTTTTGAGAAATAGTTTTATGAACTTTTCCCATTCTTTAAATAAAATAGTAGCTCTTGTTGATTAGTTTCTTATGGTAAGATATTTTATGAGTGAGAAGTTGTGGGATGGAATGTTGGAAAGCCTGATATTCAAGAGACATGAGCTTTAGTATGGTTTAGTTTCTAAAATTTTGAGACAACCATTAGTGATTTAAACAATCTTTTCTAAATTTTTACTTTGCTGCATTCTCAAAAATGATGTTTGATATCAACAAGTAGTTCCTTACTTGAAAAAAGGAGGAACAAGGATGTCAGATGAAGTGAGCTAGGATGGAACGTTGTAATTATGGAGACTGCTGGTCTTTTCTTCATGCTATTTACTTACTGTCCCTTCCTACAATAATTCATTTCCTGTTTGTAGAGTCTGCGCTTTCACTTGCCTCAGATTTTTTTAACCATTTTAGCTGTGCCTTACTGATCCTAATCAGGTGATAAACTTCAATTTAAGCTTGTTTGCTCAAAGCTGCAGAGAGTCCTTCTGCCCTTGCTCTACTGATTTCCAAATACATGTTGATATTTTACAAAAGATAAGTGCTTATTTTCAACTGTTTTCTGTACAACTGTATTTTACTGCATTTTTAAGACTGTCTGCTAATTGAATTCCTCTTTCAATTATAATTACTGTTCATTGTTTGGATGGTGCAGTGGTACAGCAGTTTGCATTGCCATCTCACAACGAGAGGTTCTCTGGTTTAATTCTCGGCTGGGGTGCATTCTGTGCGAAGTCGGCATGTTCTCCCTGCATTCATGTGGGTTTCCTCCGGGTGCTCCAGTTTCCTCCCACATTACAATGATGTGTCTGGAGTGTTTCTCCCTGGCCTCTGCTGAAAATTGACTCATTCCAAGTTAGACTTTCCCGGTAAACAAATGTTAAATAAAATAAAAATGTGCTTATTTTGTTCATTTTTACTTGTTTGCTGCATTTGAGAACACTAGTGTAGACTAGCTTCAGTGTTTTGCTGAATCTAGTATTGTTTGCAACCTTTGGGGCTTGTAAACCATTTAATCTTTTGTCTGAAGAGTCCTTCCTTTGCCCTCTTGGGAGGATGGTGCAGTTTGGACTGATCTAGCTAAAATTACTGTTGGAGGGCCCTGTTTAAGGTGTTTCTGATTAACTAAAACAATATTTGCTGCATAACTGTTTGTTTAAACGGTGTAACTGTATTTACTGGGTTTTTAGACTGTCTGCTAATTGAATTCTTCTTACAATTGTAATTACTGTTCGCCTGCTTGTTTGTTCATTTTATTTGTTTGCTGCACTTGAAAAACACTAGCATAGACTAGGTTCAGGTTTTTGCTGAATCTAGTACTGATCTTTGGAGCTTGAAAACAGTTAACCTTTTGTCTGGAGAGGCCTCAATGTGCCCTCATGGGAGGAAGGTACAGTTTGGACTGATCTAGTTAGAGTTACTGTTGCAGGGCTCTGTTCAGGGGTTTTGCTTGGATAATCTGAACTTTGGCTGTTTCCTGCTTTTCTGCTTTACTAAGCCTGTGTTTGAACCAGTATGTGTTTGTTTGGTCAAAGCTGCAGTGAGTTAGGCCTTTTGACCTTACTGTACTGTTTTCCAAATAGCTGCTGAGAGACTACAAATGATAAGTGCTTAACAGTTTTCTGCACTTTCTGATTAACTAAAACAATATTTGCCGCATACCTGTTTAAACTGTGCAACTGCATTTTACTCATTTTTTAAATTGTCTGCTAATTGAATTCTTCTTACAACTGTAATTACTATTCATCTGCTTGTTTGTTCATTTTACTCGTTTGCTGCACTTGAAAAAAACTAGCATAGACTAGGTTCAGGTTTTTGCTGAATCTAGTACTGTCTGTGACCTTTGGAGCATGTAAAACAGTTAATCTTTTGTCTGGAGAAGTCCCCCCTCCATGCCCTCATGGGAGGAAGGTACAGTTAGAGCTTATCTAGCTAGAGTTACTGTTGCAGGGCTCTGTTTAGGGCATTTTTATTGGATAATTTGAACTTTGGCTGTTTCCTGTTTTTCTGCTTTAATAAGCCTGTGTTTGAACTGGTTTGTGATTGTTTGTTCAAAGCTGCAGAGATTTAGGCCTTCTGCCCTTGCTCTACTGTTTTCCAAATACCTGCTGAGAGACTGCAAAAGATAAGTGCTTATTTTCATCTGTTTTCTGCCCTTTCTGAATAACTAAAACAATATTTGCTGCATATCTGTTTATTTAAACTATGCAACTGTATTTCATTGCATTTTTTTAGATTGTCTGGTAACTGAATTCCTCTTACAACAGTAATTACTGTTCATCTGCTTGTTTTGTTTATTTTACTTTTTTGCTGAAAACACTAGCCTAGACTATGTTCAGATTATTGCTGAATCTAGTACTGTTTGTGACCTTTGGAGTTTGTAAAACAGTTAATCTTTTGTTTGGAGAGGCCCTCCTGTACCCTCGTGGAAGAAGGTACAGTTTGGACTGATCTAGCTAGAGTTACTTTTGCAGGGCTCTGTTTAGGGCATTTTGATTGGATAATTTGAACTTTGGCTGTTTCCTGTTATTCTGCTTTAAAACGCCTGTATTTGAATCAGTTTGTGCTTATTTGCACCTGTTTGTGCCTCGCGCACTACAGTGCAGAGGGATTGATAGTTACAGAGGCCTCTAGCCTCGCAAATATTATGTAAACCAGAGCTCTTCACACTTAAACTTACTAATACCTGCCCCTGCTATATCCCCTCTTCAACTGTTATAGCCAGACCAGGATTATTTCTAGCACCATTAACTGTCAGTTTCCCTCCTTTTCTCCTACCAGCCTGGTTGACATGGGTCTACTGAGGCAGTGTAGCAACTGCCTCATGTACACTGACAACCACCTTCTTCTAAATCATTCCTGTACCAGATGCACCCACATTATGAATATGGAATCACAGATCTCTCATGTGATAGCAATACAGAGTGGGTTGTCAGCCCACCTACCACAATTCCTACTAATGACACAGTATACACATAGACCAACATATGTGGAGGTACTCACAAAAAATCTACCTGAACACCAGAGACCTCCATAACATATACATACTAAACCAACCATAACACAAGCACAAGTGTCTCACCATCAAAGTACATAAGGCAATGCACATCCACTCCAAATATCTTAGCCATAGGAAAATCTATAGTGAGACATACAGACATCCCCCTCACCAGTCTGAACAAGTAGAAAGTCATGTTCAGCTGTCTTTCTGATGCCAGGATTTGTCAGATCATGCAAGCACTCACGAGTCTCAACAAGTACCATTATGATTCAGTCATAATGCATGTTGGTGTGAACATCTTGAGATGTTCCTCTCTGGAATACATGAAGAGAGACATGATTGAGCTCTCTGATTATGTGTCACAGGCAGGTATGTCTCTAGCCTTGAGCAGCATATTACCTCACCTAGGATGATACCACAATATAAACAGAAAATCATTGAATTCAATAATTGGCATAGTTTTTGGTGACATTCTGAGTGGATCCAGTTTCTGTCAACCTGGGATGACAAGATCAACAGACCTTGATGCTTTGTCAGAGATGGTCTTCTTCTGTCACCCCTGGGATTTTGGCTACTGGCAAAGGCTCTTGCCACACCTAGAGTGCATTTTTTTAGGCAATGTCACAAGGACAAAATTCCTGATGTGAAAATTTCATCAGAAAACAACCTCAGGGTTATACTGCTACATGCTAGGCATCTTAGCATGAAACTGCACTCACTGGAAGCAGTCCTCACCTTGGAAGATGCTGACATCTGTGCAGTCATGGAGACCTGTTTCAAGGCTGTAGAGAGCACCCCAGTCATAAGGGGTTACACTTCCTACCACACATTCAGACCATGAACGGAAGGCATGAAAACTAAATCAAGCAGTGTATCAAAATTCATTAAAGATAAATACACCTCCAGACTGATTCAACAGTATGATTCCATGGAGACACTTCAGGTGCAACTAACTGTTGGTAGGATACCTGTTCAAGTCATTGCCAGCTACAGGACCCCCTCCATGAATTAAGGCACCCACTCTGCCTACATGGATCTACTGGAATCCATCAAGGTACATCCAAACACCATGGTTCTGGGTGATTTTAATTACCCATCCATTGACAGGGCTAATTACTTGTGCTCAAACTCACTTGCCTAAAGGTTCCTCGAGTTCATTAACAACAATGCCCTGGACCAGCTGGTGGACACCCCAACTAGGGGCGACAAAATCTAGGATCTGGTGTTTACCAATATGGGGGACCACTGTAGCACCTCCATTGTGAGGTCTTTTGTTGTCATATCTGACCAAAAATCAGTCTCATTCGAAGTAATTATCACACCGAACCCCCCCCCCCCCCAAGCAGCAAGTAAACTAAAAAACTTCTCCAAAGCAGATTATATCCTTCTAAGAGATGGTATAAATAGCTTCACTGCACCTCCCCCCTCAGGTGGAACTGGCAATTATGCCGAGTCCTACACCAATGCTTTTTACAAACATCTGTATAACTGCATTGACAGAGACATACCTGATAGGACCAAAACAAGCTGTTCAAAGAAGAGCAAACATGTCTGGAGGACAACTGTCATTAACAGGCTTTACAATAAGAGGAAGAAATTGTTGCCCAAAATTAAAAGGAAACACTCCCTCCTCAACTTATATAAGCAAATAAGACTTCTTGTGAAGTCTTCCAAAGCAAGTTACAAATTCAAATTAGTGTCCTCAACTAAGGACAAGCGTGAGGTGTTCTTTAGCTATATCCGTAGCCTAAAAGGTAAGACTCAGATTTACGCCGAACTGGTAGTTAATGATGCCACATACACTGAGCCTGTGGACATAGCAAACCAGTTAGCTGGCAGGCTCTTTGAAAACTTCACTCACCTGTCCCCACCACACATACCCCATGACATTCCTTCCACCTGTCCCCCAACTTCTATCTCTAGAGAGCCGGTCATAAATGCCCTCTCTAAAGCCAAAAACAGAGCAACTATGGGACCTGATATCATCCCAGGCAGGGTCCTACATGGACTCTAACAAGAATTAGCAACATCATTGAGTACAATTTTCAATCATAGTCTAAGCACCGGCTTCATCCCACCTGTATGGAAAATGGCAGTCGATATCCCCTTGCACAAGGGTTGTGCTTCCACTGATCCCAGAAACTATAAACCTATTAGCCTGACTTGCCTCATCTGCAAGGCCATGGAGTGAATCATCATGGACCTTATCAACAAAGATATAGATAATCTCCAAACATGTGACCTTACTCAGTTTGGATTTGTCAAAGGAAGATTGTGCTTGTTAAACCTGGTGGACTTCTTCAAGACAGTCACCAGAGCCCTGCACAAGGGGAAAACAGTGCATACAGCCTACCTGGACTTGGCCAAGGCTTTTGACACTATTCCCCACTCAGGCATCATTTAGGTATCAACCCTTATATCATTTGGTGGGTAACTAACTGGTTCACTGATAGAACTCATATAGTCAAAATAGGGGAATCCACCTCCAACAGCAGACCCGTAACCAGTGGTGTCCCACAGGGATCAGTCCTGGGACGTCTACTGTTCAGAATCTATTTCTCCGAAGTACAAGCTAAAACTAAAGGTCTGTGGCTGACAAAGCTTTCTGATGTCTGCAAACTGGGAGTGGTCATAGAATCCCCAAACTATGTCAACATCCTACAAGAGGGTCTTACGCAAACAAATGCTTGGCGCCAAAGTCACAGCCTTAAACTCAATGCAAAAAAATGTATTATCATCCCTTTCAGTAAGAGCGATGTTCTTGGTAATTACCACATCAATAGAAACACCCTAAGCATGCACTCAGTCGTGACAGACTGGGGCACACAGGTTGGCAGCAACCTTACCTTTGATCACCATGTCTCCACAGTGGTGAGAAGGGCATTCTGTATTGCTCATCTCATAAGTAAGGGCATTGCCTCCAGAAAAAAAAAGAAGTTATAACCTCCCTGTACTCTTCCCTAATCAGGCCAATAATTGAGTACAATGCCCCATTTGGGATGTACCTTTCCAGGCATCTGCAGCAATTGGAGAGACTACAAAAGTTCTTCATAAGGAGAATTCAAGGCATTCAATATCTGTCCTATGTGTATCAGCTGAAATCACTGTCACTTTACTCTGTTTCATACAGACTACTCAGAGGCGATCTCAGCCTTGCATACAAGGCTATCTCTGACCCTGCTTTATTGGAAATGCTGCACAGCAGCAAGTTAAATGGTACATGGGTTACTCGCTCTAAAGGCCTTAACCTGCTATGTGGCATTAATAGAACAAGCTGGAGGGACAGATTTGTCTCCCAGAGGTTACCACACAACCCTTTGGCCCTCCTCAAACGCAATCTGGATGATTGGATGGGTGACCATAAATTCACCCTGGGGGTTCCACATCTGTCTCTCTTGGACAGGGGCAATAAGTGCTGATAGTGGAAACAAGGACAGAATTCGGGTAGGATCGTAAGGGCCCTAAGGCCATTAGCCTAGTAACTTCCTACGATCCTATGATTGTATGATTTGGTGCTACTACTGTAAAGCATGTTTAATTTGTATCAAAATTCTGGTTTTGTTTTTTTATATCTTTTTTTATTATTTTGATATATATTTAGTAATGTGCTTGAATGGGGTCTGGGTGTTTCTGGAGTTTTTTGCAGCTGATTTACTTTTTTTGAGTATTTCTGTGATAGTTGTTTTCTGTTGACTGACTTTTCAAAATGGGGGCAGTTTGTTAGATTTCAAATTCTGTGAGGCAGAAGGGATCTGTGACTGAATGTGACATTTTACTAGCCTGTACTAAATTTCTTCCATGTGATAGAACAGGTCTGTTAGACAGGCAACTAACTATCTGATTGGTCTATGTTTATTGTATATATATATCTATATATATATATATATATATATATATATGTATATATATATATATATATATATATATATATAGATCTACCTGATAATATCGAAAGCTGACATCGTCGAAGACAGATTAATTGAGACGACATACACAAAATCCCACTTTGTATATTTAATTGGGGGGGGGGCTTAGCACTCACCTGGGTGGGTTTTGAGTGTTCTGGTGCTGGTTTTGTGTGTGTTTGGGTGATTTAGTACTTAACCAAGTAGTATGAAGCACAAAACACTCCACCGGATCCACGACTGGTAAAATTTAATAGTGTGGACACAAAGATACATAAACGTTAAAAACAGGTACGTTTTCATCACCAACTTCTTCAGATAAGCTAAACACAGCACCACCTTCATTTAAATATCATTTCACAGTTAACCCCACCCAATGAAAGCTTGCAATGTCTCACAGTTCCTAATTGATTAATTAAATACAAGTTACTGCAACCTTCAAACTTCCCTGTCACAATCCCACTTGATGCTGATATAAAGTGCAATGTGCATAACAATTATAAATGAAACTGATGTATATCAAATAAATATAAAATACATACATGTATAAACCATATAAATCCACTTATATATAACAAATTTATACATTTATACCATTTGAGTTGTATACCTTACTTTAGTTAAATATACATATGGTGTCCCGGGCTGCGTCCTACATGAACTCCAAGAAGAGCTAAACCCAAACATAAAACTACTGTTCAATCTCAGCCTTACTACAGGATATGTGCCCAAAGAGTGGCGTACAGCAACAGTGGTCCCTCTCCATAAAGGTGGTGCCTCAACGGATCCTGGAAACTATCGCCCCATAAGCCTGACTAGCTTGGTCTGCAAAGCTATGGAAAGGATCATCATGGACCTCATCAGGCAATCCCAAATAAAACCAAGACTCTTTCCACAAAGGGCAAACGTCCAGTCAGGTGGACCCCAGCCATTAACAAACTTTACAATAAGAGGAGAAAGCTATTACATGATAGAACAAAATCCATAAAAGGGAAGTCACCCCTGATCATTACTAGTAAAAAAATACGAGCACTCATAAAATCAACTAAGGCCAATTTTGAGAGAAAAATTGCCATGGATTCAAAGGACAATCATAAGGCCTTTTTCAGCTATGTTAGGAACCTGGGTGGAAACTCCCAGATATGCTCAGAATTAGTCCAAAATGATACAAAAATCACTGAACCCACAGACATTGCCAACATACTGGCAGACAGGTTCAGTGCAAACTTCACCCCCCTCTCCCCCCTAAAGGAGAGATAACTATCCCAGTGGAGTGTAGCCTCCCAGACATCTCAAATGCGCAGGTGAAAGCTGCTCTCTCTAAAGCTAAAAACACAGCATCAATGGGACCGGATGGTGTCCCCGGCTGTGTGCTACATGAGCTAAATGAGGAATTAAACCCGCACTTAAGGCAGCTGTTTAATCTCAGCCTTACCACAGGATACGTGCCCAAGGAGTGGCGTACGGCAACTGTGGTCCCACTCCACAAAGGCGGTGCCTCTACGGACCCTGGTAATTATGCCCCATAAGCTTAACAAGTCTAGTCTGCAAAGCTATGGAGAGGATCATAATGGAGCTCATAAACAAAGATATAGGGACTTGCAGACATTGGACCCGACCCAGTTTGGCTTCGTCAAGGGAAGATCATGCCTTTTGAACTTGGTCGACTTCTTGAAACAGTCACCAAGGCCATTGATGAGGAAAGGCAGTCCATACAGCCTACCTTGACCTTGCAAAGGCTTTCGACACAATACCCCACTCGGGTATTGTAGAAAAACTTACCAGCTTAAATGTAAACCCATATGTCACAAGATGGGTTGCAAACTGGCTTAAGGACATAACCCACAGGGTTAGAGTTGCTGGCGCTATGTCAGACTCCAAGCCGGTCACAAGTGGTGTCCCACGGGGCTCGGTCCTTGGCCCCCTATTGTTCGGCATCTACTTCTCAGAAGTACAGGCCAACATGGGAGGACTTTGGCTGACAAAGTTTGCAGACGACTGCAAACTGGCGCCATAGTGGAAAGTGCATCGGACATGGATATCCTTCAGAAGGGACTCACGGAAACAGATAGCTGGTGCCAGAGCCATGGCCTGAAGTTAAATGCCAAAAAATGTATAGTCATACCCTTTGGGAAAAACAAGGTAACCCCAAGCTACCATATAGGTGGCAATCCACTAAGCACAGAAGAGGTTATCAGGGACCTGGGGACCCAGGTTGACAGTGGCCTTTCTTTTGACACTCATGTCGCTAAAGTGGTTAGAAAGACCTTCTACATTGCCCACCTGATCATGAAGGGATTCACATCCAGATCTAGTGAGGTCATTGTTCCCCTGTACTCTTCACTTATCAGACCAATGATCGAGTACAATGCCCCATTCAGGATGTATCTCGCCCGACATCTGCAGCAATTGGAGAGACCCCAAAAGTTTCTCACCAAAAGGATAAAGGGACTCCAAAATCTGTTATATGCTGCCAGAATGAAGAAACTCCAGTTCTATTCAGTCGCATACCGTCTGCTCAGAGGTGACATGTGCCTGACATACAAGGCCATGTCCAACCCAGAATTAATGGACATGCTCCACCTCAAAAAATCCAAATCCACCAAAACCACTAGAGCAAGCGACTTAAACCTTAGCACGGATATAAATAGGACGTGCTGGAGGGATAGATTTATCACTCATAGACTCCCTATGCTGTGGAATAGAGTCCCGGTCCATGTGAGGCAGAGCACCTCGCTGGCTCTGTTCAAGAGAAATCTTGACCTGTGGATGGGAGATCGTAGGTTTACCCCGGGAATCATCTCTGTGTCACTGCTGGACAGAGGCACAACAAACTAATGGGTACAGTATTTTTTCATATAAGGGGTATATATATATATAAGCCACAAAAATTCGGGCTAGGCATATAAATGCCTTGGGGCAGCTAGCCTAGTATAAACCTATGAACCTATAAATAAAGATATTGTGGACCTACAAACACTGGATCCTACCCAGTTCAGCTTTGTTAAGGGCAGATCCTGCCTCTTAAACCTGGTTGATTTCTTTGAAACAGTCATCAAGGCCATTGACGAGGGGAAGGTGGTCCACACAGCCTACCTGGACCTTGCAAAAGCCTTCGATACAATACCCCACTCGGGCATTATAGATAAGCTCACCAGCTTAAATATAAACCCCTATGTAACTAGATGGATTGCAAACTGGCTCAAGGACAGAACCCACATGGTTAGAATTGCTGGAGCCATGTCAGACTCCAAACCAGTTACAAGTGGTGTCCCACAAGGCTCAGTCCTGGGACCTCTCTTGTTCGGTATATATTTCTCGGAGGTACAGGCCAACACAGAAGGACTGTGGCTGACCAAGTTCACAGATGACTGCAAACTGGGTGCCATAATCGACTCTCCAGCATCCTCCAAAAGGGCCTCATAGAAACAGACAACTGGTGCCAGAGCCATGGCCTCAAGCTAAATGCCAAAAAGTGTATAGTCATCCCCTTTGGCAAAAACAAAGTGCCTACAAATTACCACATAGGTGGTAATCCATTAAGTACAGAAGAAGTAATTAGGGACCTGGGGACCCAAGTTGATAACAATCTCTCATTTGACAACCACGTGGCCAAAGTGGTTAGAAAAACATTTTATATAGCCCACCTAATCATGAAGGGATTCACATCTAGATCAGGGGAGGTCATCGTGCCTCTTTACTCATCCCTCATCAGGCCCATAATTGAGTACAATGCCCCTTTTGGGATGTACCTTACCAGACACCTGCAGCAACTGGAAAGACCCCAAAAGTACCTCACCAAGAGGATCAAAGGGCTCAAACAGATGCCATATGCTGCCGGTTAAAGAAACTCCAGCTCTACTCAGTGGCATACCGCCTGTTCAGAGGCGATCTGTGCCTGACATATACAGGCATGTCAAACCCGGAATTAATGGACATGCTGCACCTCAGAAAATCCAAATCCCATCGAGCTCGCTTGAGAGACTTGAACCTCAGCACTGAAATAAATAGGACATGCTGGAGGGACAGATTCATAACCCAGAGGCTCCCTTCACTCTGGAATAAAATCCCAGTCCAGGTTAGGCAGAGTCCCTCATTGACTCTCTTCAAGAGGAATCTTGATGAGTGGATGGGAGATTGTAGGTTTACCCCGGGTATCACTTCTGTGTCACTGTTAGACAGAGGCACAGTATACTAACCTCGAAAAAGGACATAGCAAAATAAATTTTAAATGGGTGGCGAAAGCCAAACACATTCTGGCTAGGCTTATAAATGCCCTAGGGCAGATAGCCTAGTATGAACCTGTGAACCTAATAGCAAAAAACGTATAAATGATTATCACCATCTAGTAGACAATCATAAAAACTTCTTTTTTATATAAAAAACTTTTCTCTCTCTAAAACCCTTTATAAAACTTTTTATATAAAACTATTTATCAAATAAAAGTTATTTTGCATTCCTTTGTAAGATATATTCAAACAGTTCAAGCCCTCTCTATAACTTAGCAGATCTAAGCTTTAATACAGGCATAATAGAGATCATATCATTTAAATCAGGGTTTTTTACATGCTTCCAATACTACTTGCCAATACAGCTCTCTGTATTCAACCCTTGTTTCCCATGGTCCACCTCTCGGGTCAATAGCTACAGTCTCTAGGACAACGAATCCAAATTCAGCTCCCTTACATACACAGGTATGCTTATATAGGGCATTATTTTCATGTTTCATTCTTATATCATAGAGGTGTTTGTATAACCTCTGTTTGAGTTTTCTCTCACTCTTCCCTATGTAAAATGACTCACATATTTTACAAATCGCTAAATATATAATTTCTTTGGTGTTACAATTCACAAAAGAATTCAAATATAACTTCTTGTTACGAGATTTTAAATATATTGAGGCTCCTGTTAACAAATGGAAACAGTAATTGCAACTATCACATTTAAATAAACCTTTTTTGATATTCCTAGAGTGTCCTTCACTTCTCATATTTGAGGGCCCATCTCTAACAATTTCTTAATATTTTTACCATTTTGGTATGTGTACTTTATTTCTTTATCAAAAATATAATCCAAATCTGATATCTTGGCAAAATTCAACCATTGTTTTTCTATAACTTATAGCTTATAGCTTAGCTTATCTGAAGAAGTTGGTGACGGAAACGTACCTGTTTTTAACTTTTATGTATGTTTGTGTCCACACTATTAAATGTTACCAGTCGTGGATCCGGTGGAGTGTTTTGTGCTTCATACTACTTGGTTACAATTTTCCTAGCACTTCATTCCTGTTTTTCGGTGATTTAGTACTTACCCTGGGAAGGATTTCATTCATCCGGTCTGCTGATGAAGTGGGTTTTCCTGGATGCCGTCTTGATGAATCCGTCATCAACGATGTTGGTTTTTGATATTATCAGGTAGACCCATATATATATATATATATATATATATATATATATATGCATACACATTTTCCCTAAAAGCAGTGTACAGAAACAATGTATATTACTCACATAAACTTTAAAATAAGCCAATTGAAACTACACCAAACACAGAAAGAGAGCAAACATTCTCTTTTCAGGTTAGTTTTGGGGTTAATACACATGATAAGGATGGACAGAGGACTTTGGCACTTTACACGTATGTTCTAACCCTTAGCCTAACCCTGGCACTTCCCCATTCATAACCCTGTACATTGAGTTAAAAAGTCTTTCCCTGATAATACCACTAAACAAGACTCAAGCATGCACACACACACACACACACACACACACACACACACACACACACACACACACACACACACACACACACACACACACCACATGCAGCATCAAACACACAAAACACTAAAACTTTAGCATTAGGTGGATTTAGTATATGAAGGCTAGTAAATCTGTTTCTGTTCTGTGGCCTTGCTAAATCCATGTTCCATTGTGGAAAGTAAGTTGCTGACCTGGAAGTAAGCACTTCCAATTAATCCTGTTTATTGAAAAAAAAATGCAGATGTAGATGGAGATCAGCTAGCCCCACTGCCTTTCTCTGGTCCAGTTCCCCGTCAACTCTAAACTGAGGATTAAAAAATGGGTCTGTTCTCAAATCTGTATACAAAAAAGTAATTCTGCATATGTTTTCTTTGTTTTGCCAGGACCATTCTGTTTGGCCTTCTGTCTACCTACTCTGAGATTTATTCTTCTTTGTATTTCCATTGCTATGAAACCAAGGCAGTAACTAATTAGCATTATCTCAGTTGCTGGTAGCATGCTAAATGTTTCTTGTTTAATTAGCTGATTTGTATATTTTGGATTTAGGTCTTTACTTGCTTTTACATAGTATGCTTGCAGGTGCTTTGTTTGTTATATAGTTTCGGAACTGTTTGCCCATCAAATGAGGAGTTTCATTTATTTTTCTTTTTTTCTGAGTGTAGTGCTCATTCTAGCATCATCATAAAATTTTATTCAGTTATAAAATTCCGCATGTGACTGTAGTACTACCAAATACTGCTGGCTTATGTTCTCAGTCTGACAGTGCATGAGAAATTTAACTTGTATTTCTAAATCAAATATTTTGATAAATCTGGCTGTTACTGTTAGTTATTAAAGAAGAATATTGTGTGTAAGTGACATACCTAAAGTGAAGGTCCTTGAAGCAGAACTGTGTTTCAATGATGCCTGTTGTTTTCACTCTCGATCGCAGAACATCCTGCTCATTTGGAATATAGCCAGCAGCTGTGATTCTCTCTAACTGATTGAGGTAACTAGTTAAATAAAAAAAGAGGAAATGTGTAAGGACTGGAGTAAAAGACAATAACACTGAAGCTTCAAATGGTCCTGAGTTTGGTCAAAGCCAATGAAGGTGGTATAATGGTTGTGAATTCTTGAGAATGGGATGAAGTCTTTTCCTCCAGGAAGGGTGTAGCAGATCATGCCCCAACGTCATGTCATCGGTTTAATCAACATGCAGGGGGAGGGGGGGGGGGCAGTGAACAGGAAGTGGGATTAAGGAGAATAGTACAGGCCTCATGCCATATCTAACCAGCAAAATATCCTACTTTGTGTGTCTTCTTAAGGACAGAAAATGGAAGAAAAGATGCAGACAGCACTGGGAAATAAAATTATCTTGGTGACTTGGTCCCACTAGCGTTGAGTTATGTAGCCTAGAATATCATTTGGTTTTGATATCCAGTCTCAGGCTGCCTAAAGAACAGCAAAAAAAAAAAAAAAAAACACACAGAAACAGGTTTGTCATTGCAGATATTTTAGGATTAAGCATCTTGTGATAAAATAAAAGTGGAGTGTGTCCATTTGTGTGTGCATGTATGTGTGCATGCCTGAGTATATGTTTGTATGAACATACAGCAAAAGATGGGAGTGTAATCCCACCACATTTATATATGCACAACATGTTCTGATAGCTCACGATTTTTGAATAAAGATATTTCAAACTGTATCCTGAAAGTAATGACCTTGTTTTACATGGTATGACATAATTCATACCCTTCTTTATATAATTGTAGTAATACAGTCTGCTACATAACACTGGTTTGTAGAGGTACAATATATATTGATCAATTTTAGGTAGCATTCGTATTCTTGAACATTCCTCTAAAGTATGTTTTGATTTTACTAGTAGTCCAGTGCAATAAAGTACCTGGAACAGGGATTTAATGAGCATCTTTTACTGACAACATAACTTGGAGTTTTTATATTGTTCTCCTTGAAGCTAATAATATAGCCGTGGGCAGTACTTATAAATCAGAAGGATTATGGCCTCAGGCCGTGGTGTGCAGTTTGGTAAACTGCAGGTACTAAACTAACAAAAATTAAGATTTAAGGGCTAATCTGTCAGTTACAGAATAAAGTGAATGTCTGTGGTGTTGTTAAATCAACTGGCAATGAACAGGAAAATGTTTTCCCTATCAGAACTCAGGACTACTCTTATCTGTTGCCTCCAAAAACACACACTAAAGTTTCAAATTGTTCATGAGCTGCTTCTTGAGACAAGGGTACAGACTTTTTCATTTTTCTGGTTATTGACTTATTTTACCCTTTGTTGACTGGATTAGTCACACTAAGCTAGTGATCTCCTTTCACGGAGGAGACCACAGGTGGTATTACTATTACACTGGAAAACGTGGCCAGGGCATCAGGGAACTTCCCCTGCTCTTTTTCATTAGGTGTCCTGGGATCTTTTACATCCACCTGAGCTACACCAGCGTAGGCAGATGGACCCTCAGTTTAACATCCCATGTAGAGGATAGCAAACTCAGAAGTGCATCACCCCCACCCCATGCTGCACTGCAGTGTCAGTACTGGAAATGAATCCATGCACCTGGGGTAGGAAAAGAACCCACAGCCTTCTATTTTCAGTAGAGGCCCGGGGAGAAAAACTCCATTGAACATAACAGTAATAACAAAGTTAAAGGTTACAATAAAAATAAACACAATAAGAATAAACACAAACAGTAAGTAACCAGGTAGTAGGTTACAACAAAATAGTAAATAGCAGATATTTCAAAATACATTGTATTGTACATAACATTGACAGTGTACAGAATTTTTTTTCTGCTTCCATTTATGCTACACAATATTGAGTAGTAAGAAAGTAGAAACTAGGAAGTATTAGAAACAGGGGTGAAATTTTAGTCAGGGTTACTGTATGGGCATAACCAGTGTGTTCTAAGGAATCATTTGAGTTTTTGTTTGAAGAGGGTTAGGGAAAGAGGTGAAGTAAGTTCGCTAGGGAGAAGGTTCCAGTTTTTTCCAGATGTGTTTGAGAACAGAGAGTCGCCTGCTATGTTGTTGGACTTACTTATGCTAACTAATAGTTTATTTGATGAGCGTAAGGTATTAAGATTTTGATAGAGGGTTATGAGGTTTATATATATGGGTCTACATTTTCTTATCAAAAGCTCATTCTTTCAAAAAGGAAAAGTACTAACCCATTTACTCAAAAGTGCACTTAAACAACGTGCACGTTCGGGACTACTGGTTCAACAAACTGGTAATAAGGGGATAAGGGACTATACTTAAACAGTGTACGTTCGGGACTACTGGTTCAACAAACTGGTAATAAGGGGATAAGGGACTATACTTAAACAGTGCACGTTCGGGACTACTGGTTCAACAAACTGGTAATAAGGGGATAAGGGACTATACTTAAACAGTGCACGTTCGGGACTACTGGTTCAACAAGCTGGTAATAAGGGGATAAGGGACTATACTTAAACAGTGCACGTTCGGGACTACTGGTTCAACAAGCTGGTAATAAGGGGATAAGGGACTATACTTAAACAGTGCACGTTCGGGACTACTGGTTCAACAAGCTGGTAATAAGGGGATAAGGGACTATACTTAAACAGTGCACGTTCGGGACTACTGGTTCAACAAACTGGTAATAAGGGGATAAGGGACTATACTTAAACAGTGCACGTTCGGGACTACTGGTTCAACAAACTGGTAATAAGGGGATAATGGACTATACCTGTTTCCCCACTGCACTGTGATCTCGCAGTTAGTATATATAAAGTATATAAAGTAGCGGGGGTGTAAAGGTGCAACTCCCACATGGTCGGTGCAGGGGGGCTTGCCCCCCCTGCAAAAATGTCTTTGTAGTGTTTTTTTTGTAATTTTACTGGTTTGTTGAACAGATAGTCGCGAATGTGCACTGTCATCTAAGTGCACTTTCACATAATTGGGCTTGTACTTTTTTTTTTTTTCAAAAGGATGAGCTTTTGATAAGAATGATAAGAAAAAGTAGACCTATATATATATATATATATATATATATATATATATATATATATATATATATATATATATATATATATATATATATATATATAAAATATATATCTATGCATATATATATATATATATATATAATATATATCTATGTATATATATAATATATATCTATGTATATATATATATATATATACACATATATATCTATGTATATATATATATATATATATATATATATATATATATATATATCTATGTATATATATATATATATATATATATATAATATATATCTATGTATATATATATAATATATATCTATGTATATATATATATATATATATATATATATATATATATATATATATATATATATATATATATATATATATATATACAGTGTAAATAAGCACACTAATCAGTCTAGACATGTAGTATCCTTAAATTATTAAATATTGGGGCGGTTACAGAAAGAAATGTAACAGGCCTGTTATAAATATTGATTCAAAAGGTTTCAGTCTATGCAGCTCCATCCTGATACACGTGCACTCTCAACATTCTTCTGTAGCTCTCATAATGTTGGACAGCTGTCGAATAAAAGATGTTCTATATTAAAGTTATCTAAAAACAGATATTGCAGAATCACTAGGCTATGTAGTTTCACGCACTGGAAATTTTAGTATGTTAAACAGCATGACTTTAACATTTGACCAAATGACAGAAAACCCAAACTAGTAGACCAAATGACTGAAAACTGAAAATACGACAAACATTTTGCCTCTCTATACCAGCTGTAGAATTTATACAAAAAATGTTATCATCTACAACATATTGTAAATCAAAATAAATGTGAAGCAAAATTCTAGTAAAATGCATATTTGTGTGTGTTGGGGGGGGGCATGTCTCCTGCACTTACCCCCCAAAAACAACCTACTTAAATATTCACATTCTAAGGCTACACAGTCACAGAGAAAGGGAAACTATTTGTGCAGAACTTTGCTAATATTTGAAGGTTGTTTTTAGGTTTTACAGTTTGCTACTATATAGTTTCATAGCATTTGTGTGAACTGTTCCATTTAAATGCATTAATCGTTTGTAAACGTACTTTACTATTACATTCTACTTTAGTATTTTATTTACAAAAGCAACCGAAAGGAGTCATTGGTTATTTTCTTAAAATTTGCTGTCAGGGTCAGTATTGTAATAGCTGTTTAAATTATTTTATAACAAGCAGCTGTTGTCAGATAAACTTTTTGATAGAAGTTTTAGTTTCTGCATGCATTCCCTTTTCTTATGTCGGCATTTGGGCAATTTCTGTTTGGGGCTTTTTTAGTCCTTTTGTCACATTGTTATTTGTCATAATCTATAGAGTCAAGCAATACTTGTGATTTGATGTTAAAAACGAGTGATCTGGACCATGCAGCCTGGATTGATCAAGATGTGACTTGTACGTGATCTACTTTCAGCTCTCAGCTCAGGTTTTTACATCAAGATCCAGGCTAGCCTGGGCCAGTTTGTTTTTGTGTGCATGTCCTTGTTTTCAGTGATTCCGAGTCAAATGCAATAGCATTGTTTTTTACTAGGCCAAGGAATTTGTTGTTTACTAAGGAACTCTGCATAGACCAAGAAAAAAAAAAAAGAAATGTAAGGAAGAAAGTAAAAAATATAAAAGATGCCCACATTTCTACAAGCCATATGAATGGGGATTTTTTTTGAAAGAGGTACCTGTGAGAGGGAGTCATTAAAAAGATACTTGTATCATTTTATAAATGCATTTTTCAATAACCCATTTCTTTAATAGCCTGTGTGAGACATTTTATGACATGCCTATAGTGTGTTTTCTAATGTGATTTAAAGGTAAGTTAAAAATTCTCCAATAATGTCTTGTAAAGTAGATGTAGTAAGGGGTATTAATGCTCTATTTTAGGAGAGGGAGTATGGTCCAAGAGCTCCCTAACAGTGAGACCTCCGACGTGGGGCAGAGGGTCTGTGTTCACCCCCTCCCATTGGCTCTTTGTGGTACCTTGGTCCAGATAGACAAAACGCATATGGGATCAGATGGGGCTGAGGGCAGAGGACCCAGGCTTAGGGGTCATCCTCGGACAGGTGACCAGGGATGCGGCCTTGACTCCCAGTAGAAGGCCACCCCAGGATTCCATCCTCCTGACCCCCAGATGAGGGGAGATAGGGCCTCTGTGTCTCAGATTAAGCATTGGCCATGGAGTTCACCTTCAGCATGGACAGGTCAAGGGCTACCCTGGAAAGCCAGATCTGCAATCCCATCTCCCTGGCCTCCAGGGAAGTGGAGATAGTCCCTCCATGGTGTTTTGGACCTGGGGCTGGCTGGGGGAGTCAGCTGTCAGTGAGGATGGGCTAAGGGTCACCCCAGGAAGCCAGATCTGTGATCCCATCCCCCTGTCCCCCAGGGAAGCAGATATAAGACCACCATGGTGGTACTAAAACATATTTAAATATTTGAATTATTTCATAATTTCAAAAAGTATGTTAAAACTACACATAAAATGTGGGATTTATTTTACCATTTGATAAGAATGACACAAACCCAACTTTTCTTTAAAAATGCTTCCTGGTTTAATAAATAATGTCTGTTGGTATTGTAAAAATAAATGAATCACTCACGGCTTCCTTGCAAAACCTGTTGTCATTCTATATGAATGTATTGCAGTAAATGTCACATTGACAAAACAAGAGGACTGCACTTAGAAGGACATCTAGATGGCAGTAATAAAAGTATTACAGAAGAAATATTGAACTGGTGAGGGATTTAAAAAGAGCAGATTATCGGTGGTAGCTCTGTGTTAGGGTGGATAAGATGGTTGTTGATGTTATAGCTCCACTGGTTAATATTCATGTTGCCGTTGTTTGACTCACTGTTATAAATGGCTTTAAAATGAGGAAAAAACACTGGTGTGGAATTAGGGGGTTACGGCCTATGAGATAATAGGGAAGTTGGTTGAGGAAGAAGTGGGACACTGAGATGATTAAAGGAGATGTTGAATGTTGGAAGACTATTATAGATATAGAAGAAAAATGATAGGATTCAAAGAAAAATAAACATTGTTGTTGCTGCAGGTAATAGTCAGGAGAATGCTGAAGGAAAAGGGTAAAATGTATAGAGTACGTGGTAAAATGAGACCAAAAAAGGGTGATATATGAGCGACCTAAATAAAAAGGGCGATATATGAGCGGCCTAAGTAAATGGGCGATATATGAGCAGCCTAAGTAGAAAAGGGCGATATATGAGCGGCCTAAGTAGGGCTAGCCACCCAGCGGTATAAACCTTGGCTCGAGATGATTGTCACTGAAGTGACACCCTGACCCCATGTGCAAAATGGAAAAAGAGGTTGAGGATGGATGGATGCACATGAGCAGCCTAAGCAGAGGATGAATAAGTAAACAAGCTGGACTGAGGCAAAGCTGTAAATGGACTTACCTAAGAGAGGATTGTGGAGGGTAAATATCCTTCTTTCAATATATGCAGACAGGAGGAGATGGTTTGAGGCAGAAATCAATATACTGAAAGATAGGTAAATGAGTATGAGGGGGCCAAAGGTCAGGCTGAGACTTCCACAAATTCCTTGTGCCTGTGCGTATTTGGAAAATTTTAGGCACTAATGGAGGGGGGAGGGTTGTTGTGGTCAGGAAAGATGGGCGGATGAAGTTATCGATGTGGTAAAAATTGAAATGGTAATTAGGAGCTGGAGGGAAGATAAAACAGAAGGATACAGATTATTTAACAACTAAGATTCTGAATGATTCATTGAAGATGGGGAAGCAGAACATTTGTAGTTTAGTTGACTTACCTCTTTAATGGGTAAGAATTTGGAAATGGCTTTGAGGGAAAGGCTGCCTAGTTTTCTGGAAGAGGATAATTTACAAAATGACTCTCAATATGGCGTTTATACCAGTGAAGTCATGTCAGCCTAATGTAGTTCATGTATATGATTGTGCAGAGGTAGACGAGAAAGTATGGGGCATGTGCTATACCCGAGTTAAACTAGTGCTCACACCATAGAGAACTGTGTTCATGGAACCAACACCTAGTGCTTACTCAAAAGCATAAACATCATAACAATGCATGCCTATACTCTTTAAACATAGCTAAACTCTCCCCCAATAAAAATCAGTAATATCTTATCTCATCCACAATTCAAAATCTCATAAAAACATAATTGTCAACAAAATGGCACTGCATTTGTAATACTTGTATTAATAAGCCCCCTTCTTATTCTAGTATCTTCTCATCTGTATTTTAAAATCCCAGTGAAATGATACCTATCAACTAACAATCCTGTCCTTGTATCAGTACCATTACTAAGTCCCCTCCTCATGTAGCCAAATCCAGTATTATAAAATATTCACACTTGGTCTCCTGTTTACAGGTCTCAAGAGAACAACTGCAAAATGTGCATGTGCCTCATCTGCTTTCTGTACTAAAATTTCAATATGACTTTATAAATAAACTGTAAAATAATGCTGGATGTTCTTTAGATATGTTACTTAAGCATGCTTATAAGTACTATACAGTATAACCTAACATGGTTAACTTTTATATACCACAGTGTTATGCAGTATTTTTATTGTTAGCTCATGCTAATTCCCCCTGCAAATGTACGCAATGTTGAATTTTTCTCCCCAGGCCTCCAATGAAAAGGAAATTTTCCAGTAATCAATGGCAAGCAAATATTAAAGAGCAATAGGGTACACTACACCTCACAATGAGTATTTCAAATATGGAATAGACTTCTGAAAGAGGTGATCTAGGCTGATTCCAAAGAAGCTCGTAAAAAATGAGTGGTGGGGAGAGTTAGGACTTTCAGGGAAGCTAATAATCATATTCAGTCCTTACAAATTGAACAGTGTCAGATATTGAGTCTTACTATAATGACCCTTTCGTGAACCATGCCTGCTTAATTATTTTTTATGTTGCCTTTCACATGCACAAACTCAGCATGCTAATTCAGTGATGTGAGTGGCTTTCACTGTAAATAGGAAACACTTTGAAGTCTACATTGTAACATGGTAACAGATTTTTTTTTATATTGCTTGTCATCAGTGCACCCAAACAGACCACCTTTGATACTGATAATGTATGTCATTAAACCTGTGAGTATGATTGATGACACACTAAATTATTGACCCTGTGGCCGTGGTTTGCTAGCAAGTCTAGCAGTGTTTGTGAAAGCAATGTAATTAATGTTTTTATCAAGAGCAAAATATTACATTTTGCTTCCCTATAATCATAAGCGGCAAAGCAAGAAGCAAAACTCAGCTCAGGTAAAATTAGTTTCAGTTGTTTATTAGTATCATAGCACTCATGAAAGCGATATAACTGACTTTTTTAAAGAACTTTCATTTGTTGTGATAATCTTTTTTTCTGAAACATATGAAATCAGTTTAAGTTGTTTGCTGTTCTTAAGACAGTGCTTGCAAAACAATATAATTTGTTTTAATCATGAATAAGGTGTTAAGTGTTGCTGCCTTGTGACCATTATAAAATGCTGCATGCCACTTTTCCATGACTGCAAGCTACAAAGTAAAACATGTCTGATCTTGGATCAAATAACATTGGTTTGAACTGTTTGTTAGCACTTCTGACAATGTTTTGAATAAAATATAGTATATATTGCTTCTTGTGATCATCTTTTCCAATGCAAGCTGACACTTAGCAGTGACACACATTTGTTTTTCATTTATATAAGAGATCCCTGCCTATCCAGTTTGGTATTAACAATAAAAATGACTAACCTGTGACTGGGAAGAGCAGGGTATTATAACTGGCACCCAGAAATACCTCTATCACCTTGGATCGATCAGTTTTTATTTCGTTTATCCAGATCCATGTCAGTCATACACAGACCAAACCATTCTTATGAGATGACTTTTTCATAGCCAAGAAATGTTCATTTTAATTCTGAAGGTTAAAGTAATATTTTCAGAGTGACATGGGGTAGTATTCAGCAGTTAAACTAAAGCCACATTTACACGTTACATTAAATAAACAAGTAGAATGAAAAATCTTAAATGAGAAGGGGCGCTACAGGTGACAACTTACTATGGAGCTGAATCATTGAGCTGATATTCCGCTGCCCTTTCAAAACAGGCCTGTACACCTCCATCTACCCATAGCGTCTTGATGACATTCACCAGTTCAGGAGGCATGGTGCCCTCCTCAATGGAATCTGCTAGATTGAAAAGTTGTCGGCCATCATCCTATAGTTATAGAGAAGGCAAAATACAACATCAGAACATTTTCAGGCAGGTAAACGAATCCACAAATGCATAGTAGAGGCAATAGCTAATATAAACTACATTTTTGCAGGAACTTGAGACAGAAGTTACTGCCTGAGGCAACATCATTATAACTTGGTCATTAGGGCAGGCCTTTAATGGAAAGACTTATAGATGAAACTGTGTAACTGATGGGCTCTGCCCCAACAGCAAATACCAACTTTGGTCTACTTTGTTAAAAGAATAGTTCAGATTGCTTGAATCAATTCTGCTATGAATCTTTGTCAAAGTAGTAGAATGAAGACCACAGTGGACCCTGAAACCAAAGATATGTAAATTACAAAACTGAAATGAAAACTGAGTCATGATATGCTTCTCTCAAAGGTTTTCTGTTGTGCTGAATTCCTCTACAATTCTTTTATTCTTACTTCGGATAGCTTTATAAATATTTTTATTTATATTTTTAAATAGATTTTTAAATACTAAGTTCATTTTTAACTCACTTCAGATTCTAAGCAGTCGTTTAGGATGAAAGCTCTTGATCCAAATTGTGGGATAAACCTGGTGAATACTACTTTGTTATCCTGTTGGATTATCTTATTTTTGTTTATTTTTGTTTGGCTGTTTGTGTCATGTTCTTACTTCAGATAACATTCTTGTGTCAATATAGCATTATAGGACCTGTACAGCCTACATATCAGTATCTACACTATTAGAGAGAAGGTCAAAGTGGGTTAATAAAAAGGCAAGTGTCCTCCTTTGGCAGATAACACTGGTCATACCCCAAAACTGATACCATAACTAGAAGTAATGAACAGCTTGTTGGGTTTGGTGAAATGAGGACAGAACTCCTTGTGCCAGGCAAATATTCAGCTTCTATCATGTCACTACCGACAATAAAAGTACTTTGAAAGAACAGACCATTGTATTAGCTAGCAATGCTTTGAGTGACAAATGATAATGCAGAGGACCAGTCCCCCTGAGAAGCAGTATAGAGCATCTTACCCTAGAAGATCACTTACTAAATGCATACATATCCCTCATCTTCTTTGCACAGGAATTAAGATCAAAGCCAATAATAATGGGGGGAATTAAGGTCCAAACTCATAGACAATTTCTAAATATTAATCTAATTCACTTAAAAAGTTAATAAAACAACAGGTTTTGCAACAGCATACATCCTCTCAACAAAAAGAAGCATATATGTCATTACTGACTGATTGTAATCCTTTGTGATTTACCAGAAAATCAAGTTTTATAGGTTCATAGGTTCATAGGTTTATACTAGGCTATCTGCCCTAAGGCATTTATAAGCCTAGCCCAAATTTTTGTGGCTTACGCCACCCCTTATATGAAAAAATACTGTGCCCATTAGTTTGTTGTGAGGAACAGAGCAAAAATGTGAGGCAAAATCAAGGACAGTTGAGAGGTATGGGAACATGTCTGGATGGAGCAATAGACCAGTGCACTTAAAGTAAAGAAGGATTCAGAACAAGGGCTAGAAAATGATAATAATTGAAGCAATGCTGATCTCAGGAGTAATATTCCCAAATATACGGCTAATACCTTCTAAACATTTTGGCCCCCACTCTTTCCTTTCATTCCTACCAACACCCAGTGTTTAATGATACTAGGGTAGGGGGATGAGGACTGTGACAATAGGAGGTAGTGCCAACCATGCCAGGCAGAAGTAGGGGAGTGGATGTATGACATGTGCCAGCACACCTAGCTGGAATTTTGTAAATAATTGTATGTCATTTGTATATCAAACTGATCTGTACATATGCTTGTGCTGAAAATGTATTTGTGAGCTTTCCTTGTGTTAATCGTGTTAAAATGTATCAACAGTGCAACCTGCTGAAATGAAGAGAAATGTACATGTATTAGGAGGGTATCTGAATTAAATGTATATGTTTTAATACAGGACACTGGCACAACAATGGTTAACCAGCTGACTTATTTTAAGATGTAAATGAGCCTTTAAATCATTTAACGGTACCCCACAGTGCTGAGTTGACCCAGAGACGGTAGGTCTAGGAGCAGCCATTATCTGTTAGCTTTTGTAAAGAAGGGAGGAAAAGTTGTAAATGTTTCTTGCTCCTAGGCATTGCCATAAAAGCCCTAAATATGTATTGTTGCAGTCTGCTAAAGTCCTGTCTCAAACTTCAAAAGGAGATACTGTGGGAACCTAGAGTCAGGTGACCAGATGAAGTCATTCTGCAAGTCATCTTGGATATTATATTTTACCTGGAGTAATCTCAGAATAGAGAGTATTCTGTTCGGGAGCTTGTCTTGAAAGACTGCTCATGTATTTCATCTTGCCTTGCCCAAGTAAGTTATTAAAGAACAGCAAATTCTTCTGGATTCAGTCAGGAATATAATGAAGCTTAGTTTAGAGAGTGTTTTTCTTTATTTGTATGAGTCAGTCCATCATTGTTCTTTTCAATATTTTCTGTGATTTGAACTCTGAGGTTTACTGTGAATATATATATTCAGTATTCTCATGTAATTTTATCATTTATTATGAAATATATGTAATGCTTTTATTGTGGATGGTTCTTGTAGAGCGTATCTCATCTTTGAGAGTAGTTATATTTATTTGCTGAAACTACGTGCTCCACTCCAGAAGCCTAGCCTCCTTGGTGAACTACTACCATTTGTATTAGTATTAATAATACACCCTATAATTGGACACCCTTTGTTAAGGGCCTTAGAGTAGCTGATTGTGAAGTGTCTATTGGCAGTGATAACTACCTTATACTTTGGGCAGAAGGAGGCATAGCAGGTAAACCTGTGCCAGCCTTTCCCAGGTGTGTGTGTGTGTGTGTGTGTGTGTGTGTGTGTGTGTGTGTGTGTGTGTGTGTGCGAAAATTAAATCTCTCAGCTTGTGTGTGTGTCAGCTACTTGGGCAAGGACACAAAGCAGTGGGTTTAAAGAGAGGGTGCTGGAGGACTTGGCTTGGAGACTCAGCTGAGGACCTAACCCTACAGCTGTACCAGTGGGGATTCTTATTGGGGATCTGGAGGGAAACAGATATAGAGACATCCAGACCCTAGGATGAGTGTGCTGCCTGTGTGCTCTTAAGGGAAATTGTACTTGATGCAGACAGGTCTGCGTCTGGAAATACTGAGTGTATCCATTTGTATTCCAAGTGCACGTCCCTCTCCAGTGTCAATGGTGAGAATTCTGGCTCCTTGATTATTGGCCCAGCATGGGGATGATGCATATTGGTGCCCATCACTTATTGGTAGCAGTGGTGGATGTCCCAAGGACCTGGAATGTTTGCCTTCATGCCTATCAACTCCAGTGTTCAAAGATACTAGGGCAGAGAGATGAGGACCTGGAATATTTGCCTTCATTTCTACCAACACCCAGTGTTCAATGATACTAGGAGATGGGGAATGAGGACCTGGAATGTTTGCCTTTATTCCTACTAACACCCAGTGTTCAAGGATACTAGGAGATGGGGAATGAGGACCTGGAATGTTTGCCTTTATTCCTACTAACACCCAGTGTTCAAGGATACTAGGAGATGGGGAATGAGGAGCTGGAATGTTTGCCTTCATCCAACATGGGTTAGGTGAAACTTTTGAGGTGGCACTCAATTGACCACCTTTTCCTGGGCTGGCTGCCAACACCCCCAGACAAGCGCCCCTAGCTTCTGGGGCACTGATCAAACTGTGGTTATACTTCATGTGTGTTAACACATGTACTTTCCTTGATCAGCTGACTTGACGTGCACAGAATCTTGTGTACCTGCCAGTTCTGTTGAATGCATGTGAACAGTTCCCAGACAGAACTACGTCAACAACTTCAGGAAGTCTTTTAGAACATTCTTCCCAACCACACTCCAAGATCATATGGCGTAATGGCTGAGCTGTTCAAAAAGACATCCCTTCCTTGCTATATACACGACAACTGTTTTAAGTATCTCTCTTTAAAACTGTACATTACCATAATTACTAAACCTAACATACCCGACTGGATTGCAATATAGTTATCATCCTGTATCATGCATTTATTATGGCATTCAGATTCAAGTTGCTTTGCTTGCTGATAGACTTAAGTAAATGATCTGCAATGAACATTGGTCGACACCCCCACAAGAGGTGAAGCTATCTTGGACTTGGTATTAACCAACATGAGTAACCACTGCAGCATCCCTACAGTGTTATCATCCCTGATAAGATCCGACCACAAAGCGGTCACATTCGAAGTCACCATCTCCCCCATCCCCCCATAGCTAGCGTCAAACAAAAAAACTTCTCCAAGGCTGATTACAACCTCCTGAGGGAAGGTATAAACAGCTTCACATCCCCCTCCCCCTCCATAGGAACTGGTACATATGACCAAAACTACATATATGAGCATTTATATAGCTGCATGGAATCAGGAATACCCAACAGTACAAACTCCTCCTCCACAAGGAAGAGTTAACCTGTCTGGTGGACATCTTCAATAAGTAAACTCTATAATAAAAGGAAAAAATTGCTATCCAGGACCAAGAAGGAACAGGTGCCTAATTGGAAGCAATCTCTCCTTAGCCTGAACAAGCAAATAAGAGCTCTAGTGAAATCCTCCAATACAAAATTCGAGTCCAAACTGGCCACATCTGCTAAAGACAGTCATAAGGCCTTCTTCACATATGTCCGCACTCTAAAAGGAAACACCCAGATCTGCTCAGAACTGGTGGTCAAGGACACCACATACACAAACGCCATAGATGCAGCCAACCTGCTAGCAGACAGGTTCAGTGAAAACTTCACCCCTCTATTACCCTCATTAGTAAATCGGACATCCCCAGCACCTGCCCCCCTTCCCTTATCTCTAGGGAGCAAGTCCTCACTGTCCCCTCAAAGGAAAAAATGCAGCCTCCATTGGACCTGATAACATCCCAGGCTGTATCCTACATGAACTCAGGCAGGAACTTGCAGCACCATTAGGCACTCTATTCAACCAAAGCCTGAGTACCGTCTTCATCCCAGCTGAGTGGAGGACAGCCACAGTCATCCCTTTGCACAAAGATGGAGCGTCCCCCAATCCAGGAAATTATAGACCCATCAGCCTAACTAGCCTGATCTGCAAGGCCATGGAGCAGATTATCATGGACCTCATTAACAAGGACATTGGAAACCTCCAAACATTCGATCCCGGACAGTTTGGTTTCATCAAGGGGAGGTCATGCCTGTTAAATTTGGTTGACATCTTTGAGACAGTCACCAAAGTCATGGACGAGAGGAAGACAGTGCACACCGCCTACCCTTACCTGACCAAAGCCTTCGATACTATTCCACACTCAGGTATAATAGATAAACTCTCTCAGCTAGGTATCAGTCCATATGTTACCAGAAGGGTAGCAAACTGGCTCACTGATAGAACCCACCTAGTCAAAATAGGGGAAGCCACCTCAAGCAGTAGACCCGTAATGAGCGGTGTACCCCAGGGATTGGTCTTGGGGTTTCTGTTGTTTGAGATATACTTTTCTGAGGTTCAGGCCAAAACAAAAGGGCTGTGGCTGACCAAGTTTGCAGATGACTGCAAGCTGGGTGGTGTCATCAATTCCCCTAGTGATGTGGGCATCCTCCAAGAGGGTCTCACCCAAACAAATGACTGGTGCTAGAAACATAGCCTCAAACTGAATGCCAAAAATTGCATCATCATCCCCTTTGGGGAAAGTGACGTCCCACAAATTATCACATTAATAACAAGGTCCTAAGCATGCAATCAGTCGTGAGGGACTTGGGCACCCAGGTTGACAGCAAACTGACTTTTGACCACCATATTACCTCCATTGTACCGAAAGCTTTCTACATGGCCCACCTCATTAGTTAGGGTATCTCATCCAGGGACAAGGTGGTCATAACATTCCTGTATTCTTCCCTTATAAGACCCATTATTCAGTACAATGCCCCTTTTGGCATGTACCTCACAAACCACATGCATCAGCTGGAGAGACCATAGAGGTTACTCACCAGGAGAATCCAGGGCCTCAAACATCTATCCTACATAGATAGGCTAAATGCTCTGTCCCTCTACTCAGTCTCATACAGACTCCTCAGAGGTGGCATTCAAAGCAATCTCAGACCCCGTCTTGATGGGACTGCTGCAAATCTGCAAGTCAAGCTCCACTCGAGTAACCCACACACCCAACCTCAACCTGGTCTGTGACATCAATAGGACTTCTTGGCTGGACAGATTAGTGTCTCAGAGACTCCCCCTTTTGTGGAATAGACTCCCTCTCCACATCAAGCAAAGTACCTCATTAACCCTTTTTAAGTTTAACCTGGATAAGTGGATGGGGAACAGAAAATACACCTCTGGGATTCCATCTGTGTCTCTGTTGGACAGTTGCATCGGGTGCTGATTTGTTGGAACATGAGCTAAATTCTTGGCTAGGCTTGTAAGGGCCTTAGGACCAATAGCCTAGTAACTTCTTATGATCCTATGATTACAGTATACACAATACCCAACCAAAGAAATGCCAAATGGCCAGTACACCAGGTGCCATTACAACAAACACAAAGCAGTGAAACTTGCATTGCTGAAAACCTTCCCTGACATTCTGTGCTGGGAGGACAAGCCCCCCCCTCACCTCCGGCTTACCAAATATATATATATATATATATATATATATATATATATATATATATATATATATATATACCAACTCTGAGGTCACACTACAGTGGGGAAAGGTCAAACACCAGTCCCCGCTACATCACAATCTCCTCTGCATTTTCATTTTCGGTCCTTTGTGTTTATCGTAGTGCCGTTTGATGTTCCAGCCATTTAACATTATGAATGTAACCAAGCTCAGTCACATGATTAACCATGCAATAAACAAGAAAACTCTCAGGTCTTGTGTTTTTGGGGGATACTGAAAAAGCTTTGGACAGAGAATGTTTTCAAAATTACTTAACAGTTTGAAGCATTTTAGATCCCCTAGTTATCATTTGAATTTCACTACCTAGATGTATTGTGATATGCTTCTCTCTTAACCTTTTCGACTTAAACTAGACATTCAATAAAGATGCTCATTACTCCCACTATTTATCTGATATTTGGAACCCTTCCTGAAAAGGGTTAGGGGAATTAATCATTCAGTGGAAATCATTATGGTATGAAATAATTATTCACTCACCATTAATACAGCTAGAGGTGCTTCCTCAGCTTTAAAGATGAGAAATGGGGTATGCTTTCTGTATAAGATAAATTCTTTTGGCAAGCAGGTAATTATAAGACCGAGTGTGCAGTCATTCTCTGTAATGGATGCTCTAAAACATTTATATACCTCAGTTTACAGATATCATCGCTTGTACAGCACCCAAGAACATATAGGTGTATCTGTTTCTGTCCATTGCATCACCTTAGTATGATCAAGATAGTGATGCTTCCAATAATTGTGAATGCAGGTATTCATAGGGAATGTATTTATTCCTCAGTCACGGTAGTCTTTATGTTATGCTAAAATCACTTTATGAAGCTGCTATTATCACTGTTTTTTGTGGAAAGGGCCATATCTCAGGAAAGTGTATATAGCTATAACTGAAGTAAAGCAGGTCAGATATATAGGCCATAGCTGTGTTGCTGTTATCTAGATTCCCATATGTATAATGTTATGTGATAAAATATTAATTTAGAAAAACAGAGTCATAGGCAAGTCTCTGAATCGGTCAGACTTGACTATAATCAATCAGTACAAGTATATATCTGACTAAATCTCTTATTGACACTGAATTCAGAGAATTGCCAGATTCCGAGATTTATGCAGCTTCTCTGATAACTATGTCTGTATTAAAGGATTGGAATAAATTACTGAAGGTTGACCTTAGTAATATGTTTGTAAGCTTCCTGCACTGAATTCAGCTTTTGGATTGACAGTTACTACAGAACCATGGCCTGGATCCCCAGGCTGGCATACCTCACATTTGGCATATGCTGTTGAAGTAGCTTGGGGAAGTGTTAGCATTCCGATGTCTTCAAGAGCTACATCTTCTAATATGGTGTGCTTTTAAATTGCATGAGTGTGACACCAATATGTGTAGGACATTCAGAAGATCTTTTGGCATAATATTGACTCGTTTTATTGAACAGATTTCTCTGCTGTCGATAGGCAGACATATAAATGGTAATATTTAATGTAGGCTGCTCAGTAAGCTACCTTCTCACTAATGAAAGTTATTAATTCACTGATTACTTCTAAGCAAGTGCATTGCGGTAAATTCCGGAAGGGTATTTTAAATTCAGCACAACAGGTAGACAAGTGAACTACTTATTATATGCCAACTCTACTTAAATGCACTGGACTGCTTTTATTTCATTTCACATAACATACTACAATAATGACTTTATTAATTTATTGGTTTAGATCACATGATCTGGTTTTACTATTTAAATGTTTGTCTTTTCGTTTTCACAGAGTTCTGAAGAAGTCCTGACTTGCAGGGACAAAAGGGTTTAACCCTTTCTTCACAATTAAATTTTGGAGTTATTCATTCTGATCCTGTTTTACTTTTCCAGGTGGTAGCTCGACATTATGTGGGTTTATTTTATGATTACTGGTTTACTCTTTAGTCACACAGTCATACACTTTCTTTTTTCTGTTAAATGTACTGTTGTTTGTTCACGAAATTAAGAGTGTGATGTCCTGAAAATGTAAAAACTGTTTTGAAAAAAGGATATAGGATATAGTAGTTAAGCTTTTCTGTATGGTTCTGTAGTACCTGCATTAGATAATCAATACTCTTTTAAATGAAAAATGACCTTTAGTGTTATATTCTGCCTCAGAAAAGAAAAGTATGTTTAAGAAGTGCCCTTTGCATAGCCTCTGTTTTGCTTCCTAAATGTAGCATAGTGGTTAACTTTGTCAAAAACTATAAGCACATGAATAAATCTATATCTCTATTTATATCTATCTATCTAGCTATATATATATGTGTGTAACCCAGCCACTGGGGATGCACAAGCCAGTGCATTTCTTTGTGCCGGTCCCAAGCCCGGATAAATGGGGAGGGTTGCGTCAGGAAGGGCATTTGGCGTAAAACCTCTGCAAAATTACTTATGCAGAGAACATTTCATATTTCCATACCGGATCAATCGAGGCCCGGGTTAACAACGACCGCCACCAGTACTGTTAGCCAACAGGGTGCTGGTGGAAATTGGGCTACTGTTGGCCGAAGGAGAAGAGGAGGGGGAAGGCATGCCCGAAGGCAGGAAGAGAGGAGGAAGGTTAGGAGTGTAGTAGTGAAGGTAGGAACTTTGAATGTTGGCAGTATGACTGGTATAGGGAGAGAGCTGATATGATGGAGAGAAGGAAGGTTGATATATTGTGCGTGCAAGAGACCAGATGGAAGGGAAGTAAGGCCAGGTGTATAGGAGGTGGGTTCAAATTGTTCTATCATGGTGTGGATGGCAGGAGAAATGGGGTAGGGGTTATCCTAAAGGAACAGTATGCCAAGAGTGTTTTGGAGGTGAAGAGAGTGTCTGATAGAGTGATGTTTATGAAGCTTGAAATTGATGGTGTAATGGTGAATGTTGTTACTGCATATGCTCCACAAGTTGGGTGTGTGATGGATGAGAAAGAAATATTTTGGAGTGAGTTGGATGAAGTGGTGGTGAGTGTACCCAAGGGTGAGAGACTAGTGATTGTAGTGGACTTTCATGGGCATGTTGGTGAATTGAACAGAGGGGATGAGGAAGTGATGGGTAGGTATGGTGTTAAGGAGAGGAATGCAGAAGGTCAGATGATTGTGGATTTTGCGAAAAGGATGGACATGGCTGTGGTGAATACATATTTTAAGAAGATGGAGGAGCATATGGTGACATACAAGAGTGGAGGAAGATGCACTTAGGTGGATTATATCCTATGTAGGAGGGCCAGTCTGAAGGAGATTGGAGAATGTAAAGTGGTGACAGGGGAAAGTGTAGTTAAGCAGCATAGAATGGTGGTCTGTAGGATGACGTTGGTGATCAAGAAGAGGAGCAGGAGTGTGAAAGCAGTGCCAAGGATTAAATGGTGGAAGTTAAAAAAGGGTGATTGTGAGGTGGAGTTCAGGGAAGAGTTAAGACAGGCACTGGGAGGCAGTGAAGAGTTACCGAATAGCTGGGTAACTACAGCACAGCTAGTAAGGGAGACTGCTAGAAAGGTGCTTGGTGTGACATCTGGACAGATGAAGGAGGACAAGAAGACCTGGTGATGGAATGCGGAAGTACAGGAGAGTATACAGAGGAAGAGGCTGGCAAAGAAGAAGTGGGATTGTCAAAGAGATGAAGAAAGTAGACATGAGTATAAAGAGATGAGGCGCATGGCAAAGAGAGAGGTGGCAAAGGCTAAGAATAAGGCATATGGAGAGTTGTATGAGAGATTGGACACTAAAGAGGGAGAAAAAAATTTGTACCGATTGGCTAGACAGAGGGACAGATCTGGGAAAGATGTGCAACAGGTAAGAGTGATAAAGGACAGTGAGGGAAACGTACTCACAAGTGAGGAGAGTGTGTTAAGTAGATGGAAAGAGTACTTTGAAGGGCTGATGAATGAAGAGAATGAGAGAGAGAGAAGGTTGGATGATGTGGGGATAGTGAATCAGGAGGTGAAACAGATTAGCAAGGCGGAAGTAAGGACAGCTATGAAGAGGATGAAGAATGGAAAGGCTGTTGGCTCAGATGACATACCAGTGGAAGCATGGAGGTGCTTAGGAGAAATGGCAGGGGAATTTTTAACCAGAGGGATAGGCATGCAATGGGGACATGGGGACTATCGTCCTGTCTTCACAGCAGCTCAACCACATCCACCACCTTTCCCTCTTTGGACCATACCTTCCGAAGCAAGACAGGATCATCCTAAGGAGTGCCCATATGCTCACACACCCATCTTCCCTATGACTTCAGCAGTCACAGAAGTCACTAATTGAACCTGGGCTAGCTGGACTGTAGTCAGGGTTTTATGCCTCTATGCCACTGGAGTAGTCTACAAAATGTTGGAATACATAAAATTTGACAAAAATAATAAACTTGGGGGAAGCTTACTGGGAAAAGAATATTGGAAGGCTGAATCTTAAACTTTATATAATGTTAAATAATGGGAAAAATTACATCAATACTCTTGCAGAACGAACATTCTCCAACAGGCTATTAATGTACAGATATTGTCAAGTAAAAAGCAAGTCTGCCACTTCAAGGCAGCATATTAAGCTGCCATGAAGCATGTACTAAACAAAAAAAAAATGGCTGCCATCTTGTTTACACACATTAAATGCAGCTTTCCTGTTTAGTGAATTTGAAAAAAAAATCCAGTAGCAAAAGTAACTGTACTTGCATACCTGCACTTATAAGGATTTTTCTGTTTCTCCCCTTGCTAAGTATGGTATAAAAAGTTGTACTTAGCAAGTGTGAAAAAAAATTAAAGTTAATACAGTTGTCTCTGTGTGTGTTTGTGTGTGTGTGTGTGTGTGTGTGTGTGTGTGTGTGTGTGTGTGTGTGTGTGTGTGTGTGTAGATATGTATTAGAGAGAGGGAGAGAGAGAGAGAGAAAATGAGTGAGTGACCATGAGAGAGACAGGCCAAGTGCATACCGTTCAGCTTCTTTGCTCAAGAATTCTGGAAAAAAACAACAGTTATGGAGAAAAATCCCAAAATCAGGGACAATTTAAATGTTACCCTAATTCTCTTAAAAAAAGTAAATATAGCAAGTGAGTTGCCATCAACATACATCTCGACAATAAGTAGCATTTGAAACTATAATTCTTAACTTCATTGACTGACTGTAATCTTCAGTGAGATGCCAGAAAATAAAACATTTTTGAGGGACAGATTAAAAAGCAAGGAAAATTGAGAAGTATGGAAGGCTGCACATCTCTTCACTGTTTGAAACTCTTCATTTATTTGATCACAAAGAGACATCTGAGGTATAAGCAAGTAAAGAAAGTATTTCTAATTGTGTGTGTGTGTGTGTGTGTGTGTGTGTGTGTGTGTGTGTGTGTGTGTGTGTGTGTGTGTGTGTGTGTGCATACATGTGCAAGCAAGCATATTTTTCTGTCTATATGTGAGTGATTCCATCTTTCTGTTTGTGCATGTGTGTGTGTGTGTGTGTGTGCTTGTGTGGAGACTAAACACTTACACAACTTATATATGTAAAATACTTCCTCCAGCAAAAGTTAGATATGCTACTGCAAACATTAAGTGGAGGAACGATTTTACATTAAAATACTTTAAAAATGCATATACTAATAAAGGAACAAACGCAAAATGATTACACATGTACCCCATTAGTGCAATAATGTTCTTCAGGATAGGCATTTTTGAAAAAATAACAGATTTGCACGGGTAGTGAAGCCCTCCACTAGTTGTGTCATGCATAACACCCATCAGAAGCCCATTATTTCCCTGATAATGCCCACCCTGTTGGGCATTATTGCTTGCTTCTATGCAGCCCACTACAGGATGTGTCATCCTGAACATGGCGGCAGAACACATGAGGCTCATAGCAGTTTCCTGTTGGTTTGTCTGTTCTTGCTACTAGCTTGATTTACTTAGTTTGTTACAAATTTAAACTGTGTACTTTCCTGTATTCATCTCCTGGTAGTGACAGGTTGCTGGTAGAAGACTGGGGAAGGGTTGGAGTTAGGAGTTACAGTACCAAAACCGAATTAAAAAAATCATTCATTCATTCTTTGGCACATTATAGTGCACATCTAATCATATGTAATGCCATCTAAATAGATAGTTAGAGCTGCATAATCATGTATGGTGACAAAAAGCTACTAAAGCAAACTAAAAAATAAAATTCTCAAGCGTAGCAAATGTAGTATTCCATCAAGAAAAGTAGATACTTGTCCTATCAAATAAGTTCAGAAGTACATTGTTTCTTGCCACAGTGTTAGCAAAATCCTAAAGAGGAATAAGAAATGTTTTGATAATAGTGGTGAAAACCGATAAGCTTAGTAAAATATTTTAACTAAATATACTGATTCCTGGGGGATTTTTACACATAGACTCGAAAATCAAATGCCAGTCTTTTATATTATTCCTTATATCTATAAACTGTGATGGTATCAGGGATATAAAATTAACATGTTGATTTGCCATATGACAAAAATATGATGTCTTTCAACTTCTCTTCCTGCATTTCTTCTTGTTGCCTATTTTTTTCCAGAAAGTTCTTAGGTGTTTTAAAAACAATAGTTGCTGCTGAATAAACTTGAATGTAAGTTACATCATTTATGGTCGATATAGAAAAGGTATATTTTGTTGGATGATACTGCATCCAGAAAACCATTATGAGTTTATTTACATGACAGAGCTGAAAGCTCTTCAGTATAGGTAAATCAACTTCTTTGAAAAACCTAGGGGATGTGCATATTTTGCAAAAAAATTCTGACATCCTTTTCATAAGAAGATGTTATAGAGGAATACACCAAAGCATGTACTAGTGAGCTCAGATGCACTGTTCTATGCACATTAAAATGCATTCCAATGGGAGAAAATTGTGTAATAATTCCAATAGGAATATTTATTCCAATAACTACATAAAAATCAACACATACAAAGGAGGTATTTGACACATTGATGAAGACGTAGACCCAATCACCCAAAGTGGTATGCCTGTATCATGTAATAGACAGCGGCAGTGTGTACCTTGTCACAGCTCCCTAGCAGAAGTACAGACCTGTTAGTACAAGCGCAGTCCTATAGCTATGAAGAATAAAGTGAAATTGCCAACGAAATATAGTGAATCTTGAAATTTGCTGTAGTGCCATTAAAGAATGTTTGTGATTGTGCTTTTAACCATTAGCATCCTGATGCGGGGGCATTGCTGCTTATTAATTATAACCCTGAGATCACTGTACCCTGCAGTAAAGGGAATACTGTAAAATCCTGCAGCCTCATATGTAGTATATATGTTTTCTATTTGCACTTTTAGCCTAGCTATTCCAAGGACTACAATGGCTGTCCTTGAACCTTTATCAGGAGCCCCTTTGGGAATTATCATCTTCCTCATCACATAGGTCGGATGTTTGTAAAGGAGCATCTGTGTGAATCGCTGCTGCTGAACGTGCAGTTTTTATATGACTGATACATGCAGCTTTATATGATGTATTACAGTATAATACACTGATACATGATGCAGATCTACATAATGAATTACAATGTAATAACACGTCACTCAAAGAGAACTGAATTTAAAAAAATATATATATTATATACATTTACTATAGTACATGGTGGTGGTACTTGAGGTTTTGGATTTGATTAATTCCTTTTTGATAGGCACTAGTCCTGACCTCTGAGAACAAATCCTGACCATTCAAGATTAAATTCAACCTCGATTTTCAGCTAGAGTGTCTTCTGCGTGGAGACATGCGTGAATGGGCGTACCTTTGTTGAAGGTTGTGCGTCAGGGCTGGTAACTCGGCACGTAAAAATCAACTACCAATCATTAGCGGACTGGAATTCCGCTGTAGCGACCCCTAACCGGGAAAAGCCAAAAGACACAGCAGCAACTCTCTCATCTACCAGGTATTGTTGTAAAGGAATGACTACATTTGACAACAAACCACTGTAAACTGTTAACTTGGTCCTTTTAGGATCTCCCTTTATATGCAAAATCTCACTCTAATTTTTTTCTATTATATGCAAACTTCAGTTCCTCGGTCTTTTTATTAATTTTTTTATTTATTTATTTTACATTTGTTTACCGGGATAGTCCAACTGGACACAGGTACATTTACAGTGGAGGCCCGGGGAGAAAAGTTCCACAATTAGACTAACATCAACATGGTAATACAAGCAATCATATAACAGTGATAATTAAGGTAAGAACAGACATAAAAGTCCCCTACAATCCAGTATAAATAATAAATAGTACATCAGGAGTAAGTGAGTAAATTTACAAAACTAGAGAGCCTCATACATCAAAGCTTTAACATTGATTAGTGAGATAGGATAAAAGAATAAAAAATGATTAGAGATGACATATCATGCAATTTCAAGTTGACAGTAATATACCTAACTGTAACATATATACAGCAGAGATAGCAGGAAGGAAGGTGTAAAGTGTGCTGAGATTGCGAGATTCATGTGATGCATGGACATAGCCATGCATTCATAAGATGTGATTTGAGAGCATTTTTGAAATGTGTGTTAGTGGGGGCAAAGGTCAGAGTAGGGGGGAGGTTATTCCAGGATCTAGCTATGGCTTGAGAAAAAAGAGCTTTCCCTGAGTTGTTGTTAGCTTTAGAGATGCAGAGGAGGGATTTCTCAGTAGATCGGAGAGGGCAATTAGTTCTGTATGGAGAGAGTAACTGGCTTAGTGCTGGGTTTTTTTCAGGATATCTAACAATATTAAAGGCAATGACTAGCTGGTGGTAATTGAGTAGCTGGGGAAGTTCTAAGCATTGTAGTTACCTTAGAGATTGACAGTGATGGGTTCTGAAGGTGCAGTTGTTAGCAAACTTGGAAATTTTATTGTAATATGATTCAAGTCTGCTGAGATCAAGTTTTCTGACTTGGGCAAGAACTGGTGCGGCATACATTAGAGTGGAGAGTAGATGGGTTTGAGCTAGAGTCATTATGTCTTATGTCTTTATTATATCTTGGTCTTAAACTTTTTAGATATTATGTCTTGGTCATAGACATAACATTTATCTCAGCTATTGTAATGAAAAACAGGAAAGCAGAAATCGGTTTGTTTGGAGAGTGTGTTACTTAATGCAGGCTTCATCTACTCTTGCCACAGGAACTGTTTTAAGAAACTGTAACTTCAAAACTCCATTTTATATTGGCAGAAACCAAATAAACCCAAAGTGAAAACAGGCTTGGGCTGTGACTTACAGAGTGTATTAAAAGTGATTGCAGTGATTGGAAGTCATTTCCTATTTTAACCTATATTTTTAATGCTAAGCCAAAGTTTATTTTGCTGGACTAAGCAGTCTTGCTGTAACAGTATAAATATATTTTACTTGGTTCATGTCAAGAAATATACTGTTTTTATAAAGAATAAGCCGAAGCAAAGATTTATTTTGACTAATTTTTATGTATGTGTTGCCCTTGCTAGGTATTATTGACAGGATGAATTTGAAAGATTATGCAGGTATTCCCTGAATGAAGTGAAATCAGTTTAACTAAGAAGTTAATAGCACTAAAGCTATTGTGTAAAAAGCAGGAAATAAAGAACATACTTATTTCATTGGTTTGGAAGTAGGTTAAGAATTATCTTTTCACTGTAAGCAGCTATTGAGAATGAGACAAAATTTACTTATTTATTTTTTGAATAATTGTATGTTGGAGTGAGGAGCTCGGCAATTTAGGAGGACCTATGAGTGAAACCACTGTTGTTCCAGGTTAAAAGGTTCATTTGACAGGGTTTGGGTATCCCACAAGGATGTCAACTGGATGCCTCCCACGGGAGGTATACAGGCAGGGTTGACTGGGAGCAGACCCAGAGGTAGCTCCAGGATATGCTGGAAGGATAATATCTATCAGCTTGCTTGCATTGGAATACCTGGAAATCCACAGAATTATCTGGAGACTGCTGCTAGTTATAGGGAAGTCTGGCCTTTCCTACTTGCCTTGCTATCATAGTGACCTCCTCTGGGACAAGCTGTTAAGGAAACGGTTGCATGTTTAATATGATGAACCTGCCCTGATGAAAGACAGTTATAATGATGCTGTTTTGGAAGATAATTGTTAAAATAATGTAGCATAGCAAACCCAGTGTGATTAAGTCTTGATTTAATTTGGTGTCAAAAGTGGTAAATAAGTTCAGTATGTTTTCTGGATCTGTTACTGATTGACCATGTTTATTTTTCATTTTGCAAGAATTTTCCTAGTGTTTTATTATCTTACCAGTTTTGTGATCCATTTTTTAGTCTTATCTGCATACAAGTATCTGCATTTAGCATCTGTGAAAGAGGACTGTGTCATATCTTTAAACCTTTTAATATCTGATTTTAATTGCCTTCTGTCTGTGCCTACTGTGCACAATTAACTTTAATTAAACAACAATTTCCCTATTTTTATCAGTTTCTCAATGCACTCATTTAAGCCTAGTAATTGGATAAGAATATATTATAGTTGCTAAATACATTTTTATTTCAAGACATTTAGAAAGAAACAATAAGTTTGGAGATTACCAATGTCTTTGTTTATGAGTTCCACAATGATATGTTCCATGGCCTTGCAGAGACAGGGCAGGCTGCTAATGGGTAGGCGGTAGTGGTCCGTAGTGGCTCCCCCTTTGTGGAGTGGGATAACCGTCTCGGTACACCATTCAGTGGGTACAAAGCCTGAGGTGAGGCTATGATTGAACATGGTACTTAGATAGGGTGCCATTTCATTCTGTAGTTCGTGTAGAACGCAGCCTGGGATATTGTCAGGTCCCATGGATGCTGTGTTCTTGGCTTTGGAGAGTGTATTTTTTACCTGTGCAGCCATGATTATAGAACTTTGCATTCTTCCGGTATAGAGATGGGCCCTCTAGGGGGTGAGAAGGGGGTAAAGTTAGCACTGAACTTATCTGCTAGGATGTTGGCAATATCAGTTGGTTCTGTATATTTAGTGCCATTGTGCTGTAACTCAGAGCAGATCTGAGTGTTCCCATTTAGATTCTTGACATAGCTATAGAATGCTTTGTGGTTGTCTTTAGAGTCAGTGGCAATTTTATTTTCATAACTAGCTTTGGAGGATTTTATGAGGGATCTCAGCTTCTTACTGAGGTTGACCAGGGAGTTTCTCCAGTCATGGGATTTTACTCTTTTTTGCAACAGTTTCTTTCTTCTGTTGTAGAGTTTGTTTATGGCAGAGGACAACCAGATTGGCTTCCTTTTTTGGAGGATAACATCTTGGTTCTATTAGGGATAGCATGATCCATGCACTTGTGTAAGTGCTTATAAAGTGCATTTGTGTAGGATTCGGCAGTCATAACTCTATTGTCCGTCTGCATGGGTGTCATGAAATTTGCCACTTCTGTCTTAATATTTTATCCATTCCTCATTATATATGTAAAAATCCACATTCCTGTTTTTTTTTATTTAGTCCCTATGATATCATTTTTCAAAGTTCTCCATTTTTAAAGCATCTTCTAACAATTGCTCATTTTTTTCTTTTTTTAGGAGATTCTTTTTCATTATACAATAATGGGTCATTCTTATTAGAAAAATGATAATGCTGATTGGGCAGTCCAACCAGCGTGTACGTTGTAAATTGAGCATATAACAAAAGAAAAAAAATCTGCCCACTAAAGGACCATTCAGCAGCCAGACTTTTCTATTGGAATATGCTATGGAGGGGTGCAAAACAAAAGAAAAATCAGGTACAGTCTAAAAATAACACAGAAACTCACCTGATATACCTTCTTTTTTTGCACTGTACCGCCATAAAACTCGGCAGACTCTGGTACCGCTCAACCATTCAAATATTCACAGAATGTCCAGATTTTTTTCCTAATAGGCATACAGTCTTCACATAAAACAGCAACATAAATTCCCTTTTCTCTGTTGATTGTCTTCTGCAGCATTGATGTACTGTGGAAGTGTGGGAATGTGAGTCCCATATGCGTACAGAACATCAGAAACCATGGAAAAATGAGGAAAGAACATGGAAGAACCGTACAGCACCATTATACAAAGACATTATTTAAAAATGGTAAGCAACTTCTTTCTTAAATAATGTCATTGTATAATAGCAATAAACCACTTGTGGGTATGGGTGTTTCAGGATTTACAGACACTGACTTGTGGGTATCGCTTAATTCTAACATTCTATAGTCCCTTTTCTCTAATTTATATTCCACTGATTCTGTCTGTCTATCTCTCTCTCTCTGTCCTCTGTTTAGTTTTAACTGAATTCCTTAGGCAACATAAATATTCTTGTTTCTGCCATTGGCCATTTTTGTTAAACATTATTCGATTTCTTTCACTGGTTCTGCTTTCCCATATGTGTAGTAACTGTGTACTAATTACCTCTTCTTTTCATAGTTTTTAGCTCAGAATCTTTTTATTGCATTTTTCTGACCCTCTATCATCATGTCGCCAAACCCTTTTATGACTTAATTACATACAAACAATTAGATCCTTCCTGGAAACTGAAGAAAGTTGCACTTTACATTTTCATTACACTTTTCACACATTTGTATTTCTTTTATCTCCCTGGTTTATCTTTACAGAGAAAGCCCACAACATTCCACAAGTTTCCTTCTACAAGAAGCATGCATATTGCAGATTTTACAGAGATTAAATACTAATTTGCTAATGTGTTCACCATCTAAAATAAGAAAGAAAAAATACAGCATGTTTTAAAAGTACATTTCTTTACTTCAGCATCTAAAGTAGTGTGCATTATGTTTACCACAGGAATAAATAAAAATATATATTTTTTATTTATCTAATATAACAACTGTTACAATATCGGCCTTTAGCTTCTGCTCTAAATCCTTAATTTTAAACTACCATTAAAAATTATAGAGAATATTTTAACCAAATCCAGACATAGTTGTGGTTATTAAACTCATGATGGAAGCCAAATAAATATGAGAAAGACATGTAAAGTATATTTTCTTCTTAAAAGTGTATTGGTTTTATGCACTGGGCATGTGTTTTTTTGGATGTGCTGAAAGGTGCTGTTGCGATTTGTCATATAGAAGATTGTGTCAGTATATGATCACTTATCTTCTGCCAGCTGAATGTCATAATACTATAGATAATTTATAATATCTAAACCAGCAGAAGAAAGTGTCATTTATATGTTGTATGCACATGTAACTCTAATTCTCTAACTATATATATATATATATATATATATATATATATATATATATATATAAGCAAGGAAGTTATACCTGCACACTACAGTACAGCAATGCCTGCCAAGGTACCTGTTTTGACCACTTTATAAGCTTGCTTGTGGTGTTTCTGCCAAGTGCACCCAGGACTTGTCAGATTAGACTGCCTGCGCCATGCTCCATGGGATTAATGAATGTATGTATGGGGGCACAGTTTTCAGTATTGTATATAGTATATCCTGTCCATTAGTGATCCAGCAGGAAATGAATAGTTCATTTACTAACAGTCACACTATTGTATCCCACTTGGGTCAAGGAACCCTTCGAAAAGGACAGAACCTTACAAGAGAATATGACTTTTTATTCTTTTGTATCATCTTCTGTATGGGTCAGAGCTGGTGTATTCACCATGTAATGTCCAGAAAAGACATGAAAGAAAAGCTCCACAGAAGATACACATTTCTGGTCAGGAGAGATATGTGGCTTTATGAAAATATTGACAATCGTTTGTCTCATCTTCTTTGCATCAGTCTTCAAGGGATGAAGTACAATTTTGGGTAAAAGAACTTTAGACCGATACCAGTGCTGACTGAAGACTGTCCTGGAAATTTGATTAGGGGAAATATTTCTATTGTGTGAAACATTTTGTCATCTCATCTATAGAAAAAAGGAAAGATAAAGCTGCCATTTTTACCTGCTAGATTACCTCTGTGAGGTAGTGCTTTTCCTTTTATTTCCATTTCAGAGTAGTTTCCCTGTCCTTTTAAACTTGGCTGGTTTAATTCCTTTTTTTTTGTGGTAGGGTCTCAACTGTCAGTTTGTTCAACATTCAGTTCTGGTGCAGACAATTCTTTTTGTAAGATGTAAATGTTAAAGGAGAGGAAATCTCTTGAAACTTCAGGACCTATGTTTTAAGTTTTGGGGCAAAAGAAATTATAGTACTTAATTTGTGATGATATCAGAAGGACAAAACCGCTGCAGAAGAATTATCAAAATGTCAGCTTTCATGTGCACATCCCTTAAAACTGGGTGTGGTTGGAATCACACATAGTTTTAACATAAACAAAAAGAAGAAAGGAATGTGTAGGAACAAAGAAAATATTTATTTTATTTATTTATTTTATTTTACATTTGTTTACCAAGGCACTCCAACTGGGATAGAATCCCATTTTCAGTGGAGGCCCGTGGAGAAAAGTTCCATAAAGATACAAACAGTAGACTTAGAAACAGTACAATACATTATATTACTAGCTCAGTTGAAATAAAACAATATGATTAAAAACAATGTGTAAAAATTGAGGACAGAAGATTAAAATGGATATAGCTGTTCTACAAGAATTTACAGTACAAATAGGTGGTATTACAAACAGCTGTTAATACAGGAATAAGTATTTGGTATAGTGCCAGTACAGGCTTTGTGAGATTCTGAGTGTATTTCTGGGGGTATTCCATACGGCGACCTGTGAGATAATGATACAGTAGTAGAAATCAGTGATTAGTACATTCTGGGGTGAGCTTGACCTAGAAGGATATAATAGGAATAGGATAGCAGGGGTATCTGTGTTAGGATAGTAGGGAGTGAGAGTGGAGGAAGGTGTATGCTTTGGTAGAGGGTTATCCTGGGACTGTGCTGTTACATTTCCAAGAGCTGGCTAAGTGTGACTGAAGATGATTTTTAAAGGTCAGCTTACTGTCTAAGATCCTGATATCCAGAGGAAGGGAATTCCATATTTTAGGAATAGCACTGGAGTAGGGAGAATCACCTGAGCTATTCCTGCTTTATGCTATCAATGAACCATCTAAGGGAAATGAAAGAAGATTAAAAAGTATGTTCCTAGAATTTAATAAAACAGTTCTGAAAAAAATTAAAACTTTTTAACAAAAACAATAAATTCAACAGGTACCCATATTTTAACTGATCTTAAAAATGGCATTACAAAAGAGCAAACATGTTTATGAAAAAATATAGTAAAATTGATAAATCTAGAACAGAGTCAGACGAATGGAACAAGAAGTGTGAGCTCTTTTGAAGAACACTTAGATAATGGTATTAACAAGCGAGTATAACGTGAAGAGATCGTAATGATTTATACGGAGGACGAGTTTTGATGAGAAGCAGATTAGAAAATGTATCTGAGATGTTCCCTGCAAAGGATAATCTACAGTAGAATATCAGTTGTCCAGTAATCACTTCCTGTTAAACCCCTCAAAAAATGTCATTTTATTTATTTTTATTGTTATTTTTATTTTTTTATTTAACATTTGTTTACTGGGAAAGTCTGACTTGGAACAAAGCCAATTTTCAGCAGAGGCCCGGGGAGAAATGCTCTAGATGCATGTCTTTGTAATGTGAGAGGAAACCAGAGCACCCAGAGAATACCCACACGAATATCATAATGTCATAAATGAAAACGCACTGAAATATATAGTGCTCTACATATATTTATATAGTCATTTACTACCAGATGATTGTGCATTATCCAAGCATGTGACAATGCACATTTTAACAAAACTGCACAATTCCCATGCCAAGTCACAGTGGTTGGGATTTGTCCCTTGCCCTGAGTCTACATGACCTCTACACTGTTAATAATATCTTTAGTGATTGTGGGGGGGGGGGGGGGGGTGTTCTCCATAAAAATATTTCTTTATCAGATTAAAAAAATAGTCACATAGTTTGGAACAAAAGAGAAATATTACAATTCTCCAACCACTTGGCAAATTAACTATTATTTAAAACAATTATCTCTTTGAAAGACATTAGGCATTTTGCTTAACCAAACCTTGATCTTACAACTTCACACATATCAAATCAAATCAGAAACAAATTAACTATATACTTTCTAGCCCCAAAGGATCTGATATTTTCTCTTCTTTGCAACAATACTCTTACCCACCAACCTCTCTTTTCCTAACAGTCTTCCATTTGCGCCTTGTTTTCCTTCCTCCCATAAATGCTATATACAACTCTTTAAAGATATACCAAACTCAGTTCTATGCATGTACACGATATTTGTTGCTATATCATGTATCCACATTTCTAGTTGTTATTTGTATTCTGTTTTGTATTTAATTCTATATTTATACTTTGTAACCCTGCGCTGAGCCTAAAATGGTGCAAGTACATCAGAGTTCTACCCTAGTGAACAAATAAAATATGTTGAAATAAAGAAAGGATGGAAGAAAATCCACCATAGGTAAAATAATTCCTTTCTTGTAACAAAAATGCTAATGTCAAGTCATTTCTATAAATATATGTTAATTCATTACCCTCTCTCCACAAGAACATAGTTGGCAGATAATTGACAAAGCTAAATGGCTACAATTATATTTTCAGTATTTTTGCTTAAATAAGCCTCAGTACTTCTGCATTTCAAAGATCTTGAGTGGCAAACTGCATGTCTCTGATTAGAGCAGCTGTGCCTGTCAGAAGAATTCTTCAAAGGCACAGCCAGGGTTTCGTCTTCACTTTAAATGCACAGTTATACTGACTTGGTAACAATATCAGACATTATTTATATTTGTTTGAACAGACTACAGGCTTTCATACTTTTCTATCTCATAGTGCAAAAACTCTGGGTAAAGCATAACATAATGGGGAGGGGGGCATAGGTCCAAAAATAGGGACAGATTGTAAATATCCCTCCTATAAACTTAAAAAGTTGTTAGAATAATGGGATTTATGTCAGTATACACTTTTTGAAGGATATGAAGTCATCTGAAACTCAGATGTCTGCCATTATTTAGTGATTTCAGTCCTCAGTGGTTTGTCAGACAAAAACCCACATTTTATGCAGAAAAGACTAAAAATATAAGGCAAAAATCAGGACAGATGAAAGGAATGCAAGCTTTTCAAGACCTTCATAATCCCAGTTATTACTGCATTTCTGTATTGATCAGCATTTGAGGTGGAGTTAACTCATGTCACCAAATGAGATGGCCTGGATATATACTGACCTCCTTTGCTGAATCAGCGTAGTCAATACCTAGAGTAGGCATGGCTCGGATGATGGCCAGAATTGACTGCAGGATGTTGCCATAAATAATTGATTTGAATTCCAAACATTCTTCCTCAGTGTACCCGTCCTGGTGGATAATCCTGTGAACGAAGAGAGAATAGCCAGAGTGTGTAACCAAAGTTTGTGCCATTATTGCACTTACAATCTACAATCTTTGTAATGTTTTCCAGTGGTTTCTATGCTCAGACGTTAAGACCCCCCCTAGCATTTACAACATCTGTACAGTAGAAGTATACATTGTGGAGTGTTAACCTGATATGATACCTTCAGGACAGATAGAACACACCTTATGGTAATATGCAAACAGAGGTATTTCATATATAGATTGCAACAACTGTAGAAAGAGTAAAAGCCTGTCAGAGCTAAGCAGTTTACTGCTTCCAAAATCTTGCTTTTAATAAACACTAAGTATTGTGAGGTAGTCCACAATCCTTGTACAGCCAGTGCCTGATAGTTCCTACCAGTACAAATACAGTAATGTTCATAATTATACTACTGCTAGTGGTATATGGTTTTCTTTTTCTTACCCCGGTTTGTGTGGGCAAAATGTTCAATGTTTTATTTGTGGTCACTTTCTAAGTTAGGTGTCTTCTGAATACGAAAGTTCCCAAAGCAATCTAGTAAATGCCTATTCTTCTGCTTCTTGTATTACAGTAACAGGAAGTACCCTGCCAGTATAGTTGCCCTCATTTTTCATACCTATTTGTATTTTTCATGCCATATCCATAATTATAGTAATATCAGTCTTGTCAAGATACCATGTATAATGATGAGAAATGGCTGGCCTTTTTTTTTGCAAAGTTTGGACATTCATCTATGATGGCAGTGTAGTAATTACATGCCTGCCCAGAGCAATGAGGACCCAAGTGGAGATGTTTTGTTGTGAGGGATTCTATACTGGTTGAGAGCATATATGCCCCCTGTATCAGATACATTAAATGCAAAAGAAGTAGAAAGTGGCTGTGGGGAGGCCTCACAGTTGCTTAGTGGCACATACAAACCAAAAGCATTATTGTATATCTAAGCTTTTTAGGGTCAGAGAAGAAGGACCTCCCCATGTTCTAAGGAATACTTTAGGGTGTGAATGCCACAGTATGGATCCTTTAAGGGAATAGAGAGGATTATCAGCTTTACAAAGCAAACACCACAATTCTCATTGAAGTAGTTTGCCAAGAGGTGCAGCATAATCCATGTTAAGATATGTATATGGGAGTTTGACTAAAAATGATTGGGTAGATTATAAATTATGTATAATGTTTACAACTGGGAGTATGTCAGTATGGTTTATGATATAACATGTTTGCAACTAGGATTGTGTTGGTGTGGTTTGTTTTCATTTATATAAATGTATGATTGTTTATGTTGTAAGTGATGGTTTAATAAAGATGTTTCTTATTTAAAAAAAGGCAGAAATTGAATAATTTATGTAATGTTACTTAGGTTATATGAAATATAGCAATATATGTGAAGTATAATGTTTGTTAATGTTAATTTGTTAATGCAGTTTGATTACTTTTGTATAAATGTAAATTTGCCTTTATCACAAGTGATAGTTCAATAAAGGTGTTTAAAAAAAGATATGTATATGGGAGAAACTTAATAGCAGTAGCCTTGTACCCATGTCCCAACATACAAGCTAGAGCTACAGTGTACATCATAGACTTCCAGGTACAATGAGTATTTTTCTACTGACCGTTGTAATACCCAGGCTACTTTTATGCAGCATCCAGAACCAGAGAATCTTACATGGTCAACACTGAGTATTTATGGTCACTCACTACAGCTGCATTTATAATGTATATTGCTTCATTAAAAATGGACATCAGCAAATTAATGACATTTTTCTAACTTAACTGCATCCATAACTTTGGCTACTAGTATCCAAAAATTAAAGTGGCATTAGTTATATGTCCTGGCTTCCCAGATTACCTTCAAATATTCTAAATTGCTGGTAGCAAATTCCCAGAGCAAATGTGAGCCATGGGTTCTCTCTGTTTAAATATGAATGTAGCCCTTATGATAATGTTTCAAGGTAAGAATCTACAAAGACAGCAACTTTATTGTTTTAATCTTGTAGGTTAAATGACACGATTCCCAGTTATTCTGGCTGCAGATCTGATCAGAAAACATGGAAAACTATATACTTACTTCATCTGTTTGACAATGGTGCTTTTTCCTGATTCACCGGCTCCTGAAACAACAGTCAAAAGTAAGGTCTTCATTAGTGAGAGCAGTAACTATGTGTACATCTGATCATTAGATGGGGGCAATGCTCAGGGAGCAAAGTGTTTTAAAACGATATACCAGGGACATTGATGTAGCAGTAATGTCTTTTAGAACATTTGATACTAAATATGCACCCTCTCTTCCATTTCTTTTGAAGACTTGTCCCTCTATAATTTTACTTCAGAAATGTATTTACTTCATTCTGACTATCAGATTATAAAAATATCCAGTCCTGATTTTGCCAACCCCAACACTAAGTGTTTTACAGTATGAAAAATCAAACCACTTGTGGGATGATGTAATGCTTTACTTCTTCAACAACAAAGGATATCTAAAAGGGATTTAAGACAGTAGTACATGTGTTACATAGGTTCTTATGATACAAACTGGTATCTAGTATAAAGTGACCATATTTTGAAAATGAAATCAAGTGACAAACATCTGAACAATCTTGGCACATTCATAAAAACTACATTCATGAGCAACATGATATTAACTTTTACTAGATATTAGTGTCCTTATGTATGTGTGTTTGACAATCCACTCGTTCTATGAAGACATAGTAGGGCTAAGAGGGTGGGATCTTTCTTGGCCAGAGAGGACAAGTTTACATCAGAGGAGTCTCTATAGAAAAGATAATATAGTGAGAAGACAGTCAGCTGGTCTGAATTACAAAGGGACCTGAAGCCTATGAAGGTTTCTATTTAGAAAGCTCAAATTTCTCCAGATGAGTGATATGTTTCAATAAGTTCATATCAAAGGGGGCATCGTATTCAATACTGGGGCACATACGAGATGAGTACAAAGGAAGTAAGACTGCTTTGCTTCTGGTTGAAATTACCTTGCTTTTTAGTTTGATGGGCTAGAAGGATGTTGTAACAACAGTGGAGATATGATGATCAATGGGAAGTTTGTAATACACAAGGGTCCCTAGATTTATAGTGATGGTAGGGTTATGTCCTATTTCTTTTTTGATGAGGAACTATTTCTTCCATAACAGTGGACTACACTACATTTTGTTTGTACTTTAATTTTATGGCTATTGCATTTTTTGCATCAAATTAAAGCTCCCATGTAATTAAAAAACAAGCATTCGTCCAGTTACATTGTATACCTTATTTTATATTAACCCTTATGTGCTTAATATGTACTGAAACAAATAGCAAACTTTTCCTTCCAGGCTTCATGCAATTCATTTATTCAGTCATTTGTTAGCGCCTATAGTACTCTATTAGCTTTCATTCTTTCATCTGAATGAACTACATTTACCATAATCCTCTAGAAAAAGGATCAGAAAGGTACAGAAGGAGTTTGAAAGACTAGGTACGGCACTTGTAAGAGCAATAGACACACTCTAGCATTCTCAGACATACTGCCTCTCGACATGGTTAGTTTTAGACTTACATATTTTCGATTTTTGCATTTCTAGCCTCACTTTCCTGAGAATACAATATTACTGGAAGAACTCAAATTTTAACACATTCACTTCAATCTTGCAGACCTTCCTGACATGTAGGAATTAATGGTATATGGTAGAACATGTAGATGTTTTCCACAAAGGGCATGTGTGATTTCATAATATGATTTTTTTTTAATTTTTTTGTCTAAAACGACATTTTTTACTTGCCTCTACTAATTCTTTTTTTTTTCTTGTATAACAGCAATTTATCTTAAATTCCTTGAGAATGGTGTGGAAGATTAGAGTCATGAACATTCTGGTAGTTGAATACCGGGTCTTGTCCTGCTAAGAATCTAAAGTTCCAGTAGAAAGATTTAGTCTTTAGTGGGTGAAGAAGTGACAATCTGGAATTCAAGTATCACTACTGTGAGGAGGGTATATGCAATCCCAGGTGGCCGTATCTGGGTAGTGGTCATTAAGTGCAGTGGAAGTATGATCTTACGTGTTTCCATTCTCATACTAAACATATAGTCAGGGATTGAGTAAATAAGTGTGCAGCTTTGAAAACAAAGCTTAAATGATTATGCAAACCAGTGGTCACCAAATTCTGCATCTTCCACACACATAAGGCAATGGATTATTGCTGTTATGTAATACCATTTAAAAATAAATAAATTATTTACTTTTTAATGTCCCCCTCAGCCCTTACCTCATATCTAACTCGTATGGAGCTGCTACATATTAAGCCAAACACCATTCTCCTTGGAGACTTCAACCACCCCTCCATAAACTGAGCAAAGTATGCATCCTCGAACATGTATTCCCAGAGATTTCTCGACTTCTTCAATACAAACTCCATGGACCAGTTAGTCTTCAACCATACCAGGGGGAGTTAAAATCCTGGATTTGGTCCTTACCAATATAGTGCAACTTTGATCCCCACCATTTTTAACTTCCTCTTTATTCAAATCAGACTACAGTTCAATCACACTCATTGTAAGACTAAAGCTTGACTCATCTTCCAGTACCTCAGTATTCAGAGATTATGCGAAGGCTAATCCACTAAAACTGAGTGATGAGCTGGCTAAATTCAGAAACCCCTTCCATCTTGATGACCCCACTGCTTATGCAGAATCCTTTACTGCCAAATTTCATGCCCAGGCAAATATCTGCATGGATGCATCCGTCCCTGTCAGAAATAAATATGTCAAATTCAAAACTAAACCCTTGTGATGGAATCCAAATATAAACAGGCTCTATAATAAAATAAAAACTTATTACATACAAAAATATATCTAACTCTCAAGATGCCCAAAAAGCTATTACTTAACTAAACAAGGAACTCCGAACTTTGATCAAATAAACCAAAGCCAGATATGAGGTAAAAATAGCTACCAGGTGAAGGACAACCACAAAGCCTTCTTTAATTATGTTAAAAATGTCACAAACAATGCTCAAAACTTTACAGAGTAAATAGAAAATTGTATCACATACTCAGATCCAGAGGACATAGCAGATCTTCTAACATCCATCCATCCATCCATAGCTCCTTATTCCCATTTCTGCATATGGGGTCAAGGTGTCAGTTTGACAGTGATAATTATCTAGAGCCAATGTACACATTGCCTGATGGCATATTTAACAAAAATTTCACCCTCCTCCCTTCCAGTATTCCAAGATCACGTATCCAGACATACACCCCCCCAAATCTCCAAAGAACAAGATCCCAAGGTGCTATCTAAGGCCAAGAACACCACATCTATGAGGTCAGATAACATACCAGCCTGCTTTCTGGTCAACCTGAAACATGACTTGTCTGATGCACTACAGAAACTATTCAATATATCCAGCAAAATAGCCCTCAAGCCTGATGTGTGAAGAACAGCAACAGTCTTTTCTTTGCACAAAGTTGGGGCGTCAATGGAACCGGGTAATTACAGACCCATAAGTCTGACTAGTATTATCTGTAAGGCTGTGGACAGGGTCATCATGGAATTAGTATAAAAAAATGAAGGTATATATCTGATTCTTGATCCAATCCAGTTTGGATTTGTTTAAGGCAGGTCCTCCCTACTTAACCTGGCCAACTTCAAAAAAGTTACTGAAGCAGCAGATTGGGGCAAAACAGTGCACAATACATATCTAGACCTTGAAAAGGCATTTAACACCACTCCACACTTGTGTGTCATAGATAAACTTTACCAGCTAAATGTCAATTCCTATGTACCTCATTGGAGAGCAAATTGTCTCACAAGTAGGGTGAGAGGTTGTACCTCCGCCAAAAAAAAAAAAAAATCAGTCAGTTGTGGTGTACCCCACGGTTTAGTTCCTGGGACATTCCACTTTGTTTTTTTACCTCTTTGAAGTCAAAGGTAATGTTTATGGTTTGTGGCTGACCAAGTTTGGTAATGACCGCAAACTTGGTGCCATCATACACTCTCTAGATGATATCAACTTCCTTGAAGAAGGTCTATCTCAAAGAAATAGCTGTTGTCAAAACCATGGAATAAAACTAAATGCCAAGAAGTGTATAATGTTATCTTTCAGCAATCATGACTCCCCTTAAAAGTCCCACATTGGCAACGCACTCCCTGAAAATTAATCCTGTAGGAAGGGATCTGGAATCCTATGTTGACAATGAACCCTTCTTGGTAACTGAGTATCTACTGTCATAAGGATGTCCTTTTTCATTGCACAGCTTATGTCTGAAAGTAAAAAGCAATGTCTTTCGGCTTCTCCTGTTAGGGGTTGTCACAGCTGATCACCTGTCCACAGATTGATTGGCAGTGAAGTTTTTACAGTTTCGAGTTACCAGCCCAGTGCCCAACCTTCACAGAAGACACACACACACACACACACACACACACACACACACACACACACACACACACACACACACACACACACCCCTACCTACATGTCATTAAAACTCGCCCAATCACAGGGAGGACATGCAGACTCTGCACAGAAGGCACTCCAGCCGAGAATCAAACAGGAGAACCTCTTGCTGTGAGGCAACAACTCTAACTGCTGCACTACCACAGCTACTCTACAGCTTATATCTGAAAGCATTGTGTCCAAATTCAGGAATGTAATTGTAACTGTATGTGTGTGAATGAGAGGGAAGATAGAGGAATGGTGAGGATGCAGGGAGTAGAGGTGATGAAGGTGGATGAGTTTAAGTACTTGGGATCAACAGTTCAGAGTAATGGTGAGTGTGGAAGAGAGGTGAAGAAGAGAGTACAGGTAGGATGGAGTGGGTGGAGAAGAGTGTCAGGAGTGATTTGTGACAGACGAGTACCTGTAAGAGTGAAAGGGAAGGTCTACAAGAGGGTAGTGAGACCAGCTATGTTATATGGGTTGGAGACAGTGGCATTGACAAAAAGGCAGGAGTCAGAGCTTGACGTGGTAGAGTTAAAGATGTTAAGATTTGCACTGGGTGTGATGAGGGTGGACAGGATTAGGAATCAGTATATTAGAGGGTCAGCCCAGGTTGGAACGTTTGGAGACAAAGCCAGAGCGGCAAAATTACGTTGGTTTGGACATGTGCTGAGGAGGGATGCAGAGTAGATTGGGAAAAAGATGCTAAGGATGAAGCTGCCATGTAACAGGAAAAGAGGAAGGCCTAAAATAAGGTTTATGGATGTGGTGAGAGAGGACATGCAGGTGGTTGGTGTGACAGAGCAAGATGCAGAGGACAGGAAGAAATGGAAACAGATGATCTGCTGTGGCGACCCCTAACGAGAGCAGCCAAAAGAAGAAGAAGAAGACTATTGCTTGTTATTTATACATGTTTCCAAAAGAAAATGGACTTATTATGACTACTAGAGCTTATAGGTAAGAAGAGAAGCGGTCAGGAAGAATATAATGTGCTAGAAATGGATTGCATTTTCTTTGCTACTTATTTCTGACAAAGACGCACAGATAACAGGTTTTAAGATTTTCAAGGATATTTTTAAGAATGAATGGCTATTCAGCTTACATCTTATTGACATTGGTAATGTGCTTCAAGAGGGATTTGAAAATTTTGAAGAGGCACTTATGTATGTACATATACACCTTACACATGCACACATCTTGTATATAAATATATGGGTCTACTTCATATCCACGAAAACCCACATGATTGAATTACATTTCATCGAGATGACTTACACAAAATACCACAACATCGAAAATGTAAATTGTTGAATTCCACATTATTGAACACTCCTCCCCAGACGTCTACAACCAATCCACCCACCTATCCCTCCATAAATAAAACATTTGAAACCTTCCATTACACCTACAATAAAACATTACTTACCCTAAATAGAAACCACAACTTCCTACAACTCCAAATGTCCCATAATTCTTCACACCCTTAAAAGAATGCCACAAACATACTACAGAACAAATACCTGAAACTAACAACCAGTGACAACTAACCACACCCCTAAAAATGAACATGTACAACAAACCTATAAAACAAATAAAACATAACAACTATATTTCCTCTGTCGTTTTTGCAGGCCCTCCACACCCCCAGAACTTAAATATACCAACTCCAAGATTGCACTATCTGCAACGTCAGTTAATTGTGTTGGACAATGTGGGATTCAACATTTTAAGGGTTCAATGTTGTGGTGTTTGTGTAAGTCATCTCGATGATATGTAATTCAATCACAGATTTGAAGTAGGCCAAATATATATATATATATATATATATATATATATATATATATATATGAATGAAATGCCATGGCACTTCTATACACTAAGTTTGTAAAGGCTCCACGGCCATTAGCCTTGTACACACATATGAAGATTATAACTTTTTTCTATCTCTCTCTTCACATCTCATCTTGCCTCATTAGTTTAGTTTCGTAGGTGATAGACTTAGGGTCTCATGGATAAAGCTGACACTGCTAAAAGACTGGGGATGCTTAGCAGTGCCAAATGTTTACTTGTATTGGAGGGCATCTCATGTGAGATTCCTTTGTAAATGGTACACTTGGAAGCCAAGGCCTTGAGGAATGACAATAGCCACAACTGAGTGGGAGAGCCAGTGACCCTCTCCATGTTTAGTCCTTTGGCACAATAATACATAAGTACTGTATTGAGTGGTCAGTGTGATTGTGGAGGCTATTATATGAGCAGTAGATTATTTAGAAACAAGCCAATGGATGGACATGACAGCTGATATGGCTGTTAACCTGAATGAGCTTGATGGTTGTGATCACTGGATTAAATGGATGGTTAGACATCTTCAAATTATATACTGATATCAGTTCCTGAAGGGAGACATATTTATACTGCAAGACCACTGTACTCAGGAGTATGTTTTGGTAGGGGTCAGCTACTTGGTGTAGAGAGTTTAAATAATATATTCTCAAAAAAAAGGAGGAGTCTGCTGAAGGAGAAGATTGGTCCCAAGCATTTAGGTTTTACAGTAGATCTAAGGCTGTGATATTAGTGAATAATCTGTACATGCAGATAGCAGTGACTCATAAGAGTATTAAGAAACAGATGGAGATTAGCTGGAAAAGGCAAATCACTTGGCTGTACTGGATTTTGATTTATTTGACCCTGAGGCATGCTATGCAATTCTGGAAATTTGGAATATTCCGATAGCAGTGTTTACAGAATTATTTTTATACAACAAGCCATTTATAGCATATCTATCCAGAAGGTAAGTACAGGGCAGAGTCCAGGAACTCACAGTTAGGGGAGAGGGGACACATGATGCTCCACAGGGGTTATTGCTGAGATAGGCTTCATTTAATATTATTCTTTGACCTCACATAAGGTATGACTAAAACTTCTGTCAATATCTTTACAGAAGACACTTTTGTTTGTGTTGCAGTATCCGATAGGGAGAGATAGTTGAAAAGGCTACAGTAAAGGTCTGAAGTAGCATCTTCACTTCAGGCCTTCCAAGTACATGGTGATCCACTTGGGAATGTAAACCTTGTGAAAGATATGCGCTTGAAGGAAGAGCAAGCTAGAAAACCCATAATAGAAAGATTTGGGACTTATAAACTAGTAGACACTGCAAGAAAACAGCAGCAAGAATGAACCAGATGTTAGAGTGCCTATCAAGGGTCATAGCATCTGGTACAGGAAACTGATGAAGCTTTTCTGTCAGGCACTGTTAAGGCCATAGCTGGAATACACTATCCAGTTCTGGAGGCCTTACAGAAGGAGAGAGCTCACACTATTAGAGAGGGCAGCTACATTTCTACTGGGACTGGCGGAAGGAAGTGTGAAGAAAGGCCTGTGAGGTTAAGCTTTCTTCACTATAATAGAAGAGGGTGAGTGGTATAATGTATGTGATGGGATTAGGCTGGGCAGAAAGTACAGGGTGGTTAGGTGGGCATAAGCACCAGAGTAAGGAAACATAGTTCGACCTGGCATCTACAATTGCATCTTCATGATGACAGAAGGTGGAAAAAACTGTCAGAATGTGTGGTAGAGATTAACATCGGGTGGGGAGGGAGTTAAAAAAGCTTTAAACACTTAGATGAAGGGGTAGAAGAAGGGAGAGGAAACTGCCTTGTTTGAGTTGTAGCATTTGAGCAATCCACAAAGACTCACAATTCTTCATCAGTCATCTGTTTTATTATGCTATATCTGTAGTTCTATAAGTGTTCATTAAATAATTATTCAACACACCTTTGCATGCCTTACTTACACCTTCTGTGTGAAACCCTGGCTGTAGATTGAAACTATACAGTTAGCCTCATAGGTAAGTACTACTTAACTGCCTTTAAATGCCAATTTAAGCCTTACTAAAATATAAATAGAAAAACAGCACACATCATTTTATAGGATATATACATCAGAGTTAGGTGTTAGTAAATCATATTTTATTCCCACCTAGCCATGGTGTATTGCCATAATGATGTGAAAGCATTCCAGTTGATTTCACCCCCTCATTATAACACTACCATATCTGTTGCAGATATGACATATTCACTTCCCACAGTCGCCATCTGGCAGGTAATTAGTGCAGGTGTGGCTGTAAAGGGCTTCATTATGCTTTTGGAAAGCTCCTCATAATGCTGTTTTCTGTTCTAATGCTTTACCTTTCTATTCCTGCAGTATGTTCTCCCCTACCATTCACCAGTCAGTACTGGTAAAGGCGAGGCACAAAGACTCTCCTCTCTGAGCGAACTTCTCTTCAGCTGTGAAATTCAGCATTTCTTCCAGTGCTTCTGCATAATATAATAAAACAATGCTTGAATTATAGTTTTTGGCATGTGATGTCAAGCATAGCTCTGAATCTCTTAGTGCGAGAAATCTGGACACAGCCTAAAGTAATGCAGGGACAAAGGCCCAAAATAGGTACAGATTTTAAATACTACTTTTGTAAACCTAGAAAGTTGCTAAAGTAACAGGAATTGTATTGGCATGCATTTTCTGACGGATATGAAGTCTGAAACTCAAACGTATGTCATTATTTAATGAATTAGATCCTCAGTGATTTGCTAGAAAACCACAAATATTATGAGAAACAAACCAAAAATATGAGGCAAAAATCTGGACAGTTGAGAGGTCTGATGTCAAGGAACACATAAACCCTGCAAAAACAGCAGCTTCCTGCATAAAGCTATCATGGAATACCATTGCCTCTTTCTTGTTTACATAATCTCAACATTATTTGAGCATGGAGGCTGTGTTCAAAATTCAGATTTTGCCTTCAGGAAATTGCATTGCTAACCTTTTCATTATATTCTAATTATATTTCTGCATAGACAAGCCTGCTTGGAATAAGCAAGTAATGTTAACCCTACTGTCGATGCACTGGATGCCAGAAACACAGATAGATAAGTACCAGCCTAATGCTTTTATTCTCCGGTATTTCTGTACATTAATGCATGAGTTCATATTATCAGTTATAGTTAGAAAACAGAAAGCCAAAGAATGTTGTTTATAATTAATGTTGCAATTTATAATCATAGCTGACCCCTGCTGCTTTTCACAGCTGTATTTTGCTCTCTAAACTCCCTCAGTGACTTCTGTATGACTTGTAATGCACAAACCCAACTGAAGAACAGACATTACCAACAGCTGTTATCTGTCACTGTTGTGAAGCTACAAATGGTGTATTCATATATCATTGGATATGTAGCGACCAGCAAAGAGTTCTGAGCTATTCCCATCACTATAAAGAAAACTGGGTTTTTGAAATAGAGACTTAATTATTAGCATTATGATTTCTGGATTTTAATTTTTACTAGCTCCAACCCACACAACCATCAAGTATTAGACAGAGTTGCCTCCTTCTAAATCTCCATCATCTCTATCCCAGAGGTATCCTGTTGGAGTATCCCTTCCTATATGGACTAATCACCACCATTCACACACTGACACCTTTACATGGAGTGGTGATCATAGGCTATTAGTGCTATAGTAGTGTGTGTGCGTGTGTGTGTGTGTGTGTGTGTGTGTGTGTGTGTGTGTGTGTGTGTGCGTGTGCGTGTGTGTGTGTGTGTGTGTGTGTGGTGGGGGGCAGTGAGGACTGTTTCTTTCTTCTTTTGTTTCCTTCCCCCTTGTTTTATTCCCCTGGTATGCATATATGCAATTGTGTCAACACATTATATAGTGCTGCCCACCACAGGCACCATTGCCATCTCTTCCAGTCTTCACTGCCACGTGGTTATGCACTAAACTGCAACCACTCCTTGAATTAATTAATTTAATTAATTAATATATTTACTTATTTATTGACATTTGATTACTGGGAAAGTCCGAATGGATAGGTGCTCATTTTCAGAGGAGGTCTGGGGAGAAAAGCTCCAAAGTATTACAAAAACATTTTAAGAGATTTAATAATTTTACAATCTTTCAAAAATAATGCAGAAACATCTACAGTTTAAATAATTATACGAAGTTAGACATAGTGGAAACATTGGTTAAGTATAAATACAAACTATATGACACTGATTTAATATTTAGAGAAATGGTAGCCAGTTTATAGAGAAATTAAATGTAAGTTAGCATAATGCAAACAGGAATTGCAACATGAACTGAGAGAAAAAAATAGGGTTATGGCATATTTAGAAAGAGAATCGGGGAGAGAAATAGACTGAAGTAAGTGAAGAAGGGAGAGTAAGGAGATGTAGGGTATGAACAGGTACTTGCTCATATTTAAGGATATAGTTTATCCTGAGGTTGAGCAAGAACAGAGTCACATTTTTGCTAGCAGAGTTGTTCTAAAAGACCGGAAGGAGGGTATTGACCTGAAGGACACAGATAAGAATTGCAGGCCTTAGCAACACGTTATGATTGCAGACCATGTCCAGCAGCTTTCATAGGTTTGTGGTAAGAGAGGAGTTTTTGGTCATTGGATTGTAATGACCCAGTATATAGTTGTGTAGAATGATATTTGCTGCTGGGTTATTTTATAGGTGGTAAGAGGCTGTGTACATGTTAGATGATGGTGTAGTGCTAACCAGTGTAGGCTTTTTAGTGCTTTAAATGTGCTACAATGCATTAATTTAAATGCCTAATCCCACTTCCAACACAAACATACAGTGACTTCAGTCTGTTTACATTTTACAGATACTGATATCGTGAATGCTGCTCTGATGTCATGCCTGTGGGCCAACCTAAAGACAGCTAATAGCAAAGCTTGAAGAACCATTAACACTGTATAAACTGAGTCATTCTCAGAGATGAGCTTTGTGTGTAAGTTTGTTGTCTTCTTAGGTTCATAGATTTTGGTGTTATGTATACAACCCACTGGCCTTCAAGAAGCTTGATTGCAGAATCTATTGATGGAATTGCCTTTGCCCAGTTAGTATATATTGGAATAGTGTTAGTAAGCTGGTTAATGTTATTGTAGTTGGTAATTTACTCCAAAGTGTTAAAAGCTGTTGGGTAAGGAATCTGCCCCATGTATTCCTCTTACTTATGTTAATTTTAAGGAAAAGGTTCTCGGATTTTGCATTGGTTCCTCTCAATGTATCTTCTGGGTATAGGATTTCAAACATAATTCTGGTTTTATAAGCCAAGCTCAAGTTCTCTCAAAGTAGTCTGAAAAAGATATGATATCTGTAACTTGTCTGAGTAGTTCATGTTTTCCAGACTGTTTTCTTCATTAAGAAACTATCAACTTTCTAAAGCTGCAACAAAGAGCTAGTTTTTTACATTACGATAGGTCACATTATATTTTGTAACTATCCTGCACGATGATGAATATAGTGGTGAAGTGATTTCACATGGCCTCTGGGTTACGCATTTAAGTATGAGTTGTGCAACATGGTAAGCTTGTCAAACGTGGGTTGCAATATATATATATATATATATATATATATATATATATATATATATATATATATATATATAATGTGTGTGTGTGTGTGTGTGTGTATATATATATATATATATATATATATATATATATATATATATACACACACACACACACACCTACAGAGAGAGCGAGATGGGTATGTAGGTAACCTATAGAAAAAGTTTCCCCAAACTCTCTAATGGAGCTGTCCCCCTGCAGCCCTCACATTCCCACTTAATTTTCATGTAAATATATATATATATATATATATATATATATATATATATATATATATATATATATATATATATCAGGGTTGAGATTGGCATAATGGTTAAGGTGTTAACCTCACAGACACAAAGCACAGGGTTTGATTCTCGCCTTTCAGGGAAATTGGCTAGGCTTAAAATGACTCACAAGGGCAGCTAGCTTAGTATTTACCTATGAATGTATGTACATACTGTATATATGCACTAACTCTGAGATTATACAGTACCAGAGAAAGGGTAAAACTACTAAGATCCAGCACAAAATAATGGTCTTAATGCACTCTTTCTTTGATGTGTATATTATTCATTCACTTGGATTTGAGAGATAACAGAGCATTTTGACTATAACAGAGGGAACTATATATATATATATATATATATATATATATATATATATCTATATATATATATATATATATATATATATACATTTTTTCCCCCCTACAGTTTGCTGATCATCAACCCCCACCTGACCATTTGGTCCATTTGTTCTCCATCACATGGGTGAAGGTTGGCCAGGAAATGCCATCTTTAGGGGCAACCATCAATAGGTTTATAGGTTCATAGGTAAGTACTAGACTATCGGCCCTGGGGCCTATACATGCCCAGCCAAAAAAGTACCCTGGCTTTTGCCACCCAAGAAAATTATTTTCTTGTGCCACTGTCGAGCAGGGTCTCAGAGGTGATCCCCAGGGTGAATTTCCTAGTTACCGTCCAGTCATCAAGATTTTTCTTGAAGAGTGCTAATGAGGAGCTTTGTTTGATATAGATAGGTAGTTTATTCCAGAGTATGGGAAGTCTCTGGGACAGGAATCTATCTCTCCGGCATGTTCTGTTTATTGTGGTGACAAGGTTTAGGTCCCTAGAGCGTGTAGCTCGGAGGGATTGGGATTTCTTTAAGTGGAGCATGTCCAACAGCTCTGGGTTTGACATAGCTTTGTATGTTAGGCAGAGATCACCTCTGAGTAGGTGATATGTGATGGAGTAAAGCTGGAGTTTTTTGAGACGGTCAGTGTAGGGCATCTGTTTGAGGCCGGTAATCTTCTTTGTGAGGTATTTCTGCAGCCTTTCCAGTTGTTGTAGATGTCTTGTGAGGTACATACCAAAAGGGGCGTTGTACTCTATAATGGGTCTAATGAGTGATAAGTAGAGGGGAACAATGACCTCTTTTTTCTGGATGAGAAAGCTTTTGTGATGAGGTGTACCACGTAGAAGGATTTCCTGACTACTGTGGCAATGTGATTATCAAAGGAGAGACTACTGTCCACCTGTGTCCCAAAGTCTCTTATCACACTTTCGGTGTTAAGTATACTACCGCCTATGTTGTAGTTCATGGGTACAGAGTTTTTACCAAAGGGGATGACAATGCACTTTTTGGCATTGAGCTTGAGGCCATTGCTTTGACACTGGGCATCTGTCTCAGTGAGGCCCTTTTCTAGGATGTCCACATCGTTAGGAGTTTCGATTATGGCTCCTAGTTTGCAGTCATCTGCGAACTTCGTTAGCCAAAGACCTTCTGTGTTAGCCTGTACTTCAGAGAAGTAGATACCAAACAGGAGAGGACCCAGGACTGAACCCTGTGGTACTTCACTTGTCACTGGTCTGAAGTCGGATTTGGAGTCTGCTACTTTCACTGTGTGGGTTCTGTCAGTGAGACAGTTGGCAACCCATCTTGTGACATAGGGATTTATACCTAGTTTAGTGAGTTTATCTATAATTCCAGAGTGGGGAATGGTGTTGAAAGCCTTGGCAAGATCTAGATAGGCTGTGTGAACCACCTTACCCTTGTCTACGGCTTTGGTGACTGCTTCAAAGAAGTCTATCAGGTTTAGGAGACATGATCTGCCTTTTGCAAACCCGAACTGGGTGGGGTCCAGAGTTTGGAGATTACCATTGTCTTTGTTTATAAGTTCCATGATGATACGTTCCATGGCCTTGCAGACCAGGCTCATCAGGCTAATGGGGCGGTTGTTCCCAGGGTCCATGGTGGCTCCCCCCTTGTGGAGTGGGATAACCGTCACTGTGCGCCATTCAGCAGGCACATAGCCTGAGGTGAGGCTATGATTGAACATGGTACTTAGGTGGGGTGCCAGTTCATTTTGTAGTTCATATAGAACGCAGCCTGGGATGTTGTCTGGTCCCATGGATGCTGTGTTCTTGGCTTTGGAGAGTGTGGTTTTTAGCTGTGCAGCCGTGATTACAGGCTAAATTATAGATATAGCATAAATTATAGATATATTTTATAAACAATAATACCTGACAGGGTGGATATTGTGAGGTCAAAGCTGTTAACTCTGGAAGGTTCATTATTTTCCTATAAAATCCACCCATGAAAGCCATAGTACTTTGCTAACTTGTTCTATTTTACTTTTCCAGGATTTTTCTATACATTTTTTAAATACCCTCTCATTTGCTTAGTATACACATTGCAGCATGCTGTTTACCCCTCTCCCCCACACACACATCTGGCTGTCTCAAGCCTAGCACACAATAGAGGGTCTCCATTTTATTCTCACCACTCACACACAGCAGGTTTCCAGTTCTGCCTCTCTCCACCTTAGACGTAGTAGGGTGCCCAGTCTCACTGACCCCTTCCAATCTTATGCATATAGTAGTTACAAAGCATCGGAAACATATCACTAACATAGAAGGAAGATTTTGCTATACATATTTTTAGTTCTTCATCTCTGAAACCCAGTACTTCTGTCTGAGAGTTTGGGATATTAATCAGGAAGCATTAGTTTCCACAAGTCTTTACATCTACAGTTAGTTCCTATTGTCTTTTTCTACTTTCCTCAAAAAAGTCTGATATTTTGTTGAAAGAAATCTCATCCCAGACTATTATTTTTAAACATTTTATTAAAAACTTTTGCATGAAATAGTAATATATATTACTGAATTATTCACTGTAAATGAACATTTTTTTTTTAATTAAATTACATTTAGTTGACTGGGTTGGCTGTATTGGGCAGTGCCTGTTTTCATATGGGGGATCCAGGGAAAACTGAATATCACAGTGTACTCACAGAGCCATATTCAATAATGCTTACACTGTGTACACTAAGTGTACACAATATGTATTCAGGAACATCCCCACCACATTTTTAGTGCTTTGCAGTCAATCAGAAAGATTACACTAAGTGTACATGTAGTCTAGACATTGTGGTAACCTTTATGAATCCCTGTCAATATTTAAAGCTGCAAGAAAATCAGTAGGAAAACTAAAATTAGGAGGAAGAAGGTGTGAGTTATGTATGTGTTGCCTGTTCACTGAGAATGGTGTACACTTACTGTAGGCATTACTGAATTCTGGGGATAGTGTCAGTAATGGCTCTATATTGAAATCCTAAAGCCCATAACTGAGAGGACCGTAACTGTGAAGGTGTTGATTTTAACAGATGTTCATGTTTGGACTGTACCCCTTCAATTCCATGTAGTTCCCCCCACATTCCCTGCCTCTTAGATAGGTTCATAGGTGTGTACTAAGCTAGTGGCCCTGGAGCCTTTACAAGCCTAGCCCATAGAAGTGCCCTGGCATTGTACTACCCGGCATTTGTTCCCAGTGCCTCTATCAAGTAGAGCCACTGGAGTGATCCCCAGGGTGAACTTTCTATTTCCCATCCACTCATCAAGATTTCTCTTGAAGAGGACCAATGAGGTGCTCTGCTTCACATGTATGGGAAGTCTTTTCCAGAGCATGGGCAGTCTCTGGGTTATGAACCTGTCCCTCCAGCATGTTCTGTTGATTGTGGTAATGAGATTGAGGTCTTTGGAGTGTATGGTGTGGAGGGATTGGGATTTCTTTAGATGTAGCATTTCTAACAGAGCTGGGTCAGAGATGGCTTTGTAAGTCAAGCAGAGATCGCCTCTTAGTAGATGATATGAGACAGAGAATAGCTGGAGTTTTTTGAGTCTGTCCATGTAGGACACGTGTTTAAGGCCTAGGATCCTCTTTGTGAGGTACTTTTGTGGCCTCTCCAGCTGTTGCAGGTGTCTAGTGAGGTACATGCCAAATGGGGCATTATATTCTATGATTGGTCTAATGAGGGAAGAGTCGAGAGAAATGATTACCTCTTTCTTCCTGGATGCAAAACCCTTGGTAATGAGATGTGCCACATAGAAGGACTTTCTGACCACGGTGGCAATGTGGTGGTTAAAGGAAAGGTTGCTGTCAATCTGTGTCCCCAGATCTCTTATAACACCTTCAGTGTTCAGTGGGCTCCCATCAATGTGGTAATTATTTGGCACTGAGTTTTTCCCAAAGGGGATGATGATGCATTTTTTTGGCATTAAGCTTAAGGCCATGGTTTCGACACCAGTCATTGGTCTCAGTGAGACCTTTCTGTAGGATGTCTGCATCACTTGGGGAGTTAATAATGGCTCCCAGCTTGCAGTCATCTGCAAAACTGGTCAGCCAGAGTCTTTCCATCTTGGCCTGGACTTCTGAGAAGTACATGCCAAACAGAAGACCCAGGACAGATCCCTGTGGGACTCCACTCATGACTGGTCGGCAGTCTGACTTGGTATCCGCTGCTTTCACATTGTGGGTTGTATCTGTGAGCCAGTTTGCAACCCACCTAACAATATAGGGGTAATGCCTAGTTTGGTAAGTTTGTCAATAATTCCTGACTAAGGAATGGTATCAAAGGCCTTGGCCAGATCGAGGTAGGCTGTGTGAACTGCCTTACCTTCATCCGCAGCTCTGGTGACTGACTCAAAAAATTCAACCAGGTTGAGCAGGCATGATCTACCTTTCACAAAACCAAATTGCATGGGACCTAGTGTTTGGAGATTCCTTGTATCCTTGTTAATTAGGTCCATGATGATGCGTTCCATAGCCTTACATATCAGACTTGTCAGGCTAATGCAGCGAAATTTTCCATGGTCTGTAGTCAGTCCTCCTGTATAGAGAGGGATGACTGTAGCAGTGCGCCATTCAGTAGGGACAAAGCCTGAGGTGAGGCTGTGAGTGAACAGGGCACACAGATGTTGTGCCAGTTCACTTTTTAATTCATGTAGAACACAGCCAGGGATACTGTCAGATCCCATGGAAGCTGTAGTCTTGGCCTTGGACAATGCAGCTTTAACTTGTGCTGCAGTAACTTTGGGTGCTTGGCATTCTTCCGGTATTGAGATTGGTCCTTTAGGAGGGGAGAGAGGGGTAAAGTTGGCACTGAATGTGTCAGCCAGTATTTTGTCAATATCTGTTGGCTCAGTATAGGAGGTACCATTGTGCAGTAACTCAGAGCAAATCTGGGTATTGCCGTGGAGATTCTTGATATAACTATAGAAGGCTTTGTGGTTGTTTTTAGTGTCTGCCACAATTCATAGCTGGCTTTGGAGATTTTGAGGAGGGATGTCAAATTTTTGTTGAGGATAATAAGGGAATTTTTCCAGTCTTGGGACTTCACCTTTTTGTGCAACAGTTTCTTCCTTCTGTTGTAGAGTTTATTAATGGCAGGGGAGCACCAGATTGGCTTCCTTTTTTTGGAGGAGAGTGTCTTGGTTCTGTTGGTTATTTCCATGCATTTATCTACGTGTTTGTACAGTGCATCTGTGTATGATTCAGCAGTCATGCATCTATTTTCCATTGGTATGGGTGCCATGAAGTTAGCCACCTCTGTTTTTAGGAGTCCAAAGCCAGCTTTGGAGAAGTTTTTCATGGTGGATACCTTTGTGGGGGGTGTGGATGAGATGTGGATTTCCATGGTGATTAGTTTGTGGTTGGGTCTAACCAGGGAGGAATTGACTATTGGTGTAGAGCAATGGTTGCCCATGTTAGTAATAACCAGGTCAAGGATGTTGTTTCCTCTAGTGGTGGTAAGAATGAGCTGGTTCAGGGCATTGGAATTGATGTATTCCAGGAAGCATTGGGCCAGTGCATTGGTGCATGAGTAGTTTTCCCAGTTGATGGAGGGGTCGTTGAAGTCACCTAGTATGAGAGTGTTGGGTTGGATCTTAATAGTTTCCAGGGTGCTTAGGAATGTGGAGTGAGAATTTTGGGACATGATTGGGGACTATAACCTGAATCACCATTTTACCCAATGTTAGTTGTGCCTGGAGTATCTCAGATGCGTTATGCTGGGCTACTAGTCTGGAGGTGTGCATATCCTTTATGAATATGGAGACACCACCGCCTTTGGAGATTCGGTCAATGTTTTGGGGCCGAAAGGTGTGGTAGCACAGGGGGTGCTTTTTGCTGCTTTAAACCAGGTCTCCATTACAGCACAAATGTTGATGTTCTCCATTTTGAGGAGTGCTTCAAGCAAATGCATCTTGAGATTTAGACATCTAACACTGAGCAGCATGACCCTCAAATTGCATTTATTTATAGCTGTTACTGTGCTAATTTGGTCTTTGGAACACCCCCTAAAAAAGGCACTATAGGGGTGGCAAGAGCCTTAGCCAGTACCCAGAAACCTAGGGGTGACAGATGCAGGCTATCTCTGGCAAAGTATCGAGGTCTGTCAATCATGTCATCCCCAGCACACAAATACTGGATTCCCTTAGAATGACACCAGAAACTTAGCCAGCTGTTGAAGTCAATCATTTTCTGTTTGTACTATGGTATCATTCTGCCTGGGCCACATAATCTGAGAGCTCCACCATGTCTCCTTTCATGTAGTCCAAGAAGGTGCATCTCAGGTCATTCACACCCAGATGGACAATGACAGAGTCATACTTTTACTTGTTGTAGAGTGACTTGAGTGCATGTGGTATGTGCTGGATTCTGGCACTTGATAGACAGCTGACTGTTACCTTGTCCTTATTCAACCTAGTGAGTGGGACATCAGTGTGCCTCACTATCGAGTCACCTATGATTATGTAGTGGGCAAGCTGTTTTGCCTTAGGGGCTTAGCTTGAGGGGCACACTGTGTAGGTGAGCTATGTGTCTTGTGGTTTGTGCTGTGTTGTGGTGGTTGAGTGCATTTCTGTCTTGAGTGCATTTCTGTCTTGGAAATCTCTGCTATTTGGGTAGATTTCTGTTGAGAGCCTTCATGAAGATTGGTGTGTGGTTTGCGTTTTTATGTGAGGGCTGTGATGGTGGGTGTTCTAGAGGGCTATGTGTTCCATGTGGTGTGGTGCAGGTGTTGACCTTCTCCTTTTGACCAGCTGTTCCAGTCTTGGCGGGAGAGTGCATAGCTTCCCCTTTCCTCAAGGTTCAGATCACTGAACCTTGGGGAAAGGGGGAACAACACCATTAAAAAAATGAACATTTTTGCTGTTATGGTCCTCAGCAGCTGTTCTTAATTATGGCCTTAACAATCTGAAATAGTATAAGTCAATAATGCATAACTGGACATTGTGTATTATGGTATCCACACTGATTATTACAATGTATACAACAAGTCAATAATATGTTTATATAATACTAGGTCAGATGTAACATACCATGCAATTACTATTTCAGCTGACAGTGAATGTTGGTGATGTACTGTTGTTAACAGACAGATATATGATAGAGAAGATGAGTGGAAGAGAGCAGTTATAGAGATGTTTAAATGGTATAGAATTACGAGACGAGAGAAGCAAAGTAAAGAGAGGGTGTAATATACAGGCTAATGATTGTTATCTGGCAGCTGTGACAATGTTGTTTGTTGTAGTATTGCTATAGTAAGTGCAGTGTAAGGTGCACTTCACATTGAGGGGTATTTGTCAGACGTGACGGTTCTGATAGGTTAGCGAATGGTATAAGACATTGTACACTATTACTGTTTTCTCTGTTCTTGGCCTGTAACAACAAACACATTTTTGTGTAACTGCATTTTTATTTTTGTATTATTTTCTATTCATTTTATCAAACCGTAATTGAAAAGAATGTCCACTCTATTCAAAAAATGAGGAGGAAAAACAGAAAAAGATAAAGATTGTAAGTAACCAAAGTCAGCACATATCACATTTAATTGTCATTTTTTTAAATTATTTTTGTTATTAAAAACTAATTTTTCATTAATAAACATTGATAGATTTCAAGGACCATACGCACGGACCATACACATTTTAGTAACATATTTAAACATTAGATATGAGTATTAACTTATTTAAAGCACTTAAATAAGCATCAAATTTCTGTATATTAATTGATGCTCAATTTCTTGTAACAATCTTTCTACAAACAACATAATACATTTCTGACATGTTTCTCACACTGCTTAAATGTTTCATTAAAACTGCATACTAAAGCCGATCAACTTCCATATGTACTAGATGCAAAAGATTCCTATAATTAGCTGCGGCCTTTTTTGTCTCTGCTAGGACTGATCTCTTTCTCACTTTTAACTTGCACATCCAAAGGTAATTTGTATCAACATGTAAGAGTATACTCCATTCACCCTACCAGTGCTGGGGCATCAACCAAATGACTGTTTTCTGAAAGTGAAGGCATACATGTTGGATTTGCAGCCCACCATCCATACACTGACACCATCTAACAGTGGCTCACACTCATGTTATCAACACCACATAAGAAGCTTGTAACCACGTCTGGTGGCTTGATCCAAGTGGCAATCCTCTTGCAACTCTCAGTGTCAGTTAATGTAGTGACTATCACTTGTGCACACACTGTTACCACCATTCTAGCTCAGTGAAGTAAGTCAAGATAAGATGCCTGTTTAGTGTAAAGTTAACATTCAGATGTTTTACCCTGTCAGTCTGCTAATGTTTGTTCAGATTCACAAAATGGGACACGAACTGATAATACTATGTTTAGTGATAATGACTATATCTTTATTATCCTTATAGAAGAGAGTGCCAAATCACTTTGGTTGGCCTAAATATGCATCTGGAGTTATCAGTAGTCCCCTGTCCACTGTGTATTCTACTTTTTTCAAGCAAAGCCACCACATTAAACAGGCATAATGTTCCCTTAATACAAACATACTCTTCTGTAGTGTAAGATCAACATGTCTTCCAAAATAAGTTCAGTTGTTACCTACTCTATAAGTCTGATGGATCTTATCTGCTCAGCCCATTCCCCACAAGAACTCCAACACTAAATGCAATCATCATTCCAAAACATTGAAAAGTACCTCACCAGCCACTAACTCAACCTAAATCCAAATAAGACCAAGCTCAGAATTTTCTCTAATAAATCTTCCAAATACAGTACCCAATTCCTCTCTATACTATCTAACAACAGTACAAAAATCAAATGCACCAATCAGACCAAGCTGCTAGGGGTAACCATAGATGACTCACTAAAATTTGATAAACACATCTAGCTGACCATCAAGAAAATCCACTCTAAACTAGGCGCTCTATACATGGTTAAACCTTACCTTACACAACAAGCTAGACTGGCCACTGCAAAATCCCACTTGATATCCACCCTCCTATACAGCTCTGAGGTCTTTACTAACCTATCAAAAACTGACCTAAATAAACTAGACTCCTGCTATAACAGAATAGCTAAGTTTGTCACCAACCATCCCCAAAGAACACACCACTGCACTGCTCTCCAATAGCTCAGCTGGCTAGAACTTCCCAACCTATTATTACTAAAACAACTTTCACTTGTCCATAAAGTCATATTCAACCCTACTGACTGCCCAGCTTTTTCAAAGCTAGTCCAGCCAAACACAAACTGTAAACTCCTCAGGTCATCCAACAAACTAATGCTAAAAGTAACCCAATCTCACAACTATCACAGAGACTCCATCTACTCCCATAAATAGCCAAAGATTGGAACACCTTTCCTCAACAGGTAACTAAAAACCCCAACCTGTCCACAATTAAAACTACCCTGAAAGACTATTTAAATGATAATTGGCTATGCCCCTGTATTGCTCCCAGCTAATATTCTTCCTATTTTTTCCACTCATCTCACACGTTAGCCCAAGTAGTGTTCATCCCACTTAGGGCTATCCCACTATCTGTCTTATCTTTATTATCACTAGTAATAGGTGACTCTATAGTTAGGCACACTGACGTCCCACTCACTAGGTTGGACAAGGAGAAGGTTACTGTTAGCTGCCTGTCAGGAGCCAGAATCCGCCACATAACACAAGCACTCAGGTCACTCCAGAACAAGTACAATATGACTCTGTCATTGTTCATGTTGATGTGAATGACCTGAGACGTACCTCCCTGGACTACATGAAAAGAGACATCTAAGAGCTCTCTGATCATGTAGCCCAGGTAGGTATGACCCTGACCCTGAGTAGCATCCTGCCCTCACCAAAAATGATACCTCAGTATAAAGAAAAAAATATCAATTTCAACAATTGGCTAAGCTTCTGGTGTCATTCAAAGGGGATCCAGTGTCTGTCAGCCTGGGACGACATGCTTGACAAGCTGCATTGCTTCGCAAGAGATGGCTTGCACCTGTCACCTCTAGGCTTTCAAATACTGGCCAAGGCTCTTGCTGCCCCCATAGTGCCTTTTTTAGGCAAGGCTCAAAAGTCAAACCCACCTTCATAAACAGCACAAATAAAAAATGAGGGTTATGGTACTCGATGCCAGCAGTTTAAATATCAAAAAGCATGCGCTCGAAGCACTCCTCAGTATGAAGAACGTCGACATCTGTGAAGTAACTGAAACCTGGTTCAAGGCTCCAGAGAGTACTCCAGCACTACCGGGCTAAAACTCATACCACACATTTCGGCCACAGAACACGGACCGAAACACAAAAGGAGGGGGTGTATCCATATTCATCAAGGATACCTACACCACCAGGTTAGTGGTGCAGCATGATACCTCTGAGATCATCCATGTGCAATTAACATCAGGCAAATCTGCAATGCAAATTGTGGCCTGCTACAGATCATCCTCCATGACCCAGGACCATCAATCTGCCTTTCTGGAGACACGGGAAAACATGAAGATCTTACCGAACACCCTTATATTGGGCGATTTCAATTACCCTACCATTAACTGGGAAAACTACTTGAGTACAAACTCCCTGGCTCAGCGCTTCCTGGAATTTATCAACTCAAACGCCCTGGATCAGCTGGTAAACTCCTCTACCAGAGGTGAAAACATATTGGACCTGGTCATCACCAACATGGGCGACAGGTGTTCCGCACCAGAGATCAACCTGTCACTGGTTAGATCAGACCATAAACTAATCACTCTGGATGTCCACACCCCACCACCACCCCCAACCAAGGAAACCACAGTGAAAAACTTTTCTAAAGCAAACTTCACCTTACTTAAGAAAGAGGTGGTAAGTTTCACAGCCCCCACGCTAAAGGAAAATGCTGCCCAAGATGCAGAATCCTTTACAAATGCACTCTATGAGCACCTACAAGGATGTATGGATTGTGCCATCCCTAGCAAAACCAAGACTCACTTCCCTAAGAGAAGGAAACCAGTCTGGTGGACCCCTGCCATAAACAGGCTATACAATAGAAGGAGAAAACTAGTTCAGAAAAAAGGCAAATCCCAAGAAAGAAAGACATCCCTGATCAGTATCAGTAAGAAACTAAGGTCCCTCATAAAATCATCCAAGGCTAACTTTGAAAGAAAAATAGCCAAGGATTCGAAAGATAACCACAAAGCCTTCTTTAGCTATGTCAAGAATCTAAGTGGCAACTCATAGATATGCTCTGAGCTAGTGCAAAATAGCACAAAATATACTGAACCTACTGATATTGCCAACATCCTGGCAGATAGATTCAGTGCAAACTTCACCCCCCTCTCACCTCCAAAAGGGCCCACAACAATACCAGAAAAGTGTAGTGTCCCGGAAATCACAGACACACAGGTGAAAACAGCCCTTTCAAAAGCCAAAAACACAGTGTCAATGGGGCCAGATGGTGTCCCAGGATGCGTCTTGCACGAACTACAGAATTAACTAACCCCTCCCCCCCACCTAAACACGCTGTTCAACCTCAGCCTCTCTACAGGCTACGTGCCCATAGAATGGTGCACAGCAACAGTTATTCCACTCCACAAAGGAGGGGCCACAACTGACCCTGGTAACTATCGCCCCATAAGCCTGACTAGCCTAGTCTGCAAGGCTAAGGAGCACATCATCATAGAACTCATTAACAAAGACATTGGTAACCTCCAAACACTTGACCTGACCCAGTTCAGCTTTGTTAAGGGCAGATCACCCCTACAAAACCTGGTTGACTTCTTTGAGACAGTCACCAAGGATAGAGACGAGGGAAAGGTGGTTCACACAGCCTACCTTGACCTCGCCAAGGTGTTCGACACCATTCCTCACTCAGGTATTATAGAAAAACTCATCAGCCTGAACATAAACCCCTACATCACAAGATGGGTTGCTAACTGGCTTACAGACAGAACTCATGCAGTAAGAATAGCAGGCTCCAGGTCTGACTCTAAACCAGTCACAAGTGGTGTCCCGCAAGGCTTGGTCCTACTTCGGCATATACTTCTCAGAACTACAGGCAAATACAGGAGGACTATAGCTAACCAAGTTTGCCAATGACTGCAAACTGGGAGCCATAATTGACTCTCCAACTGACACAGACATCCTCCAAAAAGGCCTTAACGAGATAGACACCTGGTGTCAAAGTCATGGCTTCAAGCTAAATGCCAAAAAATGCATAGTCATCCCATTTGGGAAAAACAAAACACCCACGAATTACCACATAGGTGGCAGCCCCCTTAATATCTACCTGGGGACCCAGGTAGATAGTAATCTCTCCTTTGACAATCATATTGCCAAAGTAGTTAGGAAATCCTTCTATGTGGCCCATCTAATTACTAAAGGGTTTGCATCTAGAAATAAAGAGGTTATAGTGCCCCTCTACTAGTCACTCATCAGACCCATCGTAGAGTACAATGCCCTATTTGGGATGTACCTCACAAGACACTTCCAACAGCTGGAAAGACCATAAAAGTATCTCACCAAGAGGATTACTTGGCCTCAAACATATGTCCTATGCAGACCAACTGAAAAAACTCTGGCTGTACTCAGTGGCATATCACTTACTCAGATGTGATCTCTGCCTGACTTACAAAGCCATGTCCAACTCAGAAATGATGGACATGCTCCACCTAAAGAAATCCAAGTCACTGCGAGCCACATGCTCTAATGAGCTAAACCTCACCACAACAATAAACAGAACATGCTGGAGGGATAGATTCCTGTCACAGGGACTCCCCATGCTTTGGGACAAAATTCCTGTCTACATTAGGCAGAGTCCCTCATTAACACTCTTCAAGAGAAACCTTGAAGAGTGGATGGCTAATAGAAAATACACCCCTGGGATCACTTCATTGGCTCTGCTTGACAGAGGCTCAGTTAATTAATCAATGGGATGGCGAAAGCCGACATACTTTGGCTAGGCTTATAAATGCCCTCGGGCAGATAGCCTAGTATCTACCTATGAACCTATGAACCTATTAATCTTTGTTCCTTCAGATGGCCTAACTTGTAAAACTACATGACCAATTTTGGTCTTTCAGAAGTGACTCACCTTGTAAAGCTACATGATTTATGTACCTCATATATATATATATATATATATATATATATATATATATATATATATATATTGTAAAAATAAAATAGCATTCCTGTATGCCTGAAACGTGCATGTTTATATTGTATTCTGTTGTTATATTTTGCTATAATATTTTTGTTAAGCTCATTTACATATTGTTAGCAATGTACTACTTAAACTAAATTTACTACTTGTACCTTAATAATGTTCTTTTTGTTGTGGAGCTTTTCTCCCCGGGTCTCCGCTGAAAACATTTTTTTTCAACCCTGCTGGACATTACCCGGTTAACAAATGTAAATAAAATAAATAAAATTAATCTGTGATAAAATTCTGATGTAGTACCTCCTTTGAGGTCAGAGACCACCATAGCCTGATACCAGACTTCTAAAACATGCACATTAGTGCAATCGTAATTCATTTATTAAAAAATAAAATATATGGGTTTGGTATAATGGTTAAGGTGTTTACCTCTCACACCAGAGGTACAGTTTGATTCCCAACAAGGAAATTTGGTCAGGCTTAAAATGGTCCACAAGAGCAACGAACCTCTTAATTATGAACCTATGAACCTATCAATTACATTACAGTGACTACGAATGGAGCAGGCTTCCAATCCATGTGAGGTAGAGCTTGTCTATTACCCATTGTAAGCACAACCTAGACAGGTGGATGGAGAATAGGACATTTACACCGGGCCTGGCACCCATGTCCCTTATGGACAGAGGTAGCTTATAAATGCCTGGCCTGCAATATCCTGTTTGGATGCAGGACATCATTATTCTTTTGGGAAAAATTTGGCTAGGCTTAGAAAGGCCCCCCACGTCATTAGCCTACTAACAGTCTATGAATCTATGAATTATTTCTTATAGTCTTTAAGAAATGTTAAGAATACTGTTAGGCTCACAGAGCTCTTATTTTCAACCTTTGTATTGTTCAGAATGTCATTTCCTTTGTAATGCTGTTAGAGAAGTTGCCCTTAGTGGAAATACATGTAATACTTGTGACCTTAATGTTTTTGTTTTTTTTTTGTTTTTGTTTTTTTGAAAATGGCATAGAATTTGTCTGCTAACAGCAATTACTTATAGATCAGGTATTAGTGCAGTACTTATTAAAAGTGTACTATATTCATTTTTTCATTGACTTTTCTGATACAGTTAAATAACAGCTTTTATTTGCATTCTGTTTTAGATGCCAGTTTTAGTTTAATTTCATAGTCTGATCTGTCAGATTTGATCAATTTAGAGTGATTATTCTGTATTTTGTTTGAGCGGGTTTATTTTGAAATGGTTTAATATTTTTTTTCTGTTACAGATTATTCATTCTATAGTTATACTACAGTGGTTTATTTTTAAGACTTCCAATAAATTTCTTGTCGCACTGATGTGACTTGTTAGATTCACTGCTTAATAGTATCAAAAAGATATTTGTTATTGTCCTGCGGTATTGCTAACAGATCTTTGAACATTAGTTCCCCTGTCTCTGTCAGCCAGAAATTATGTTCCCGGTTTGTAGATGACAGATCCTAGGTTACATATGGCAATATCATATTCGTATTTATTCATGAAGTAAGAGAATTTGGGGAAGAACACTTTGAAGTCACAGTTGTCATTATATTATGTATTTGTATCCCTTTATCAGCTCCCTATCAGATGTTTGAGACATGATAATGCAAGTTCTGAAAATACAAAAAGTTAAATGCATTTTAACGTTGAACTTCAGAAGTCACTGTTACACTTATAAAGCACTTTTGCAAGGAGCTTAACCCACTGCATTCCCTGATGTGGGGGCTTCCCCTCATAAAAGTAATCAAAAGCAACCCTTGCAAGTACGGCTGGTGCAACTGGCCAAAATATCAAAACTCAAATTCAAAAAGGGGCCAGCGCTATGTGAGTAAGTAAATAACTGTTTATTGTGGCAACACCAACAAAATCAGACCGGTTTCACAAACCTGCCTTCCTCAGTGACAAATACACAAAACTAAGTGCAGCAATTTATAACTTAACTAATTATCACATTATAATAGCACATCTTAATAGCATCAATTCCCTGAACTTGTCTATAAACGGTCATTAAGACTAGAAGAAAATAATCCACCTAGCTTAATAATCCAGCTCTTTTTTATTAAGTAGAGCATGCCATCCTAACTTATTTGTTCTATCCCCCTGAATCTTATCAATTACCATAAAATTATATCTGGCTGAACTGTGTATGATAACATGCCAATTTTCCTACCGTAGGGGGCGTACCCTTGGGTCATACTTTAACCACTATAAATATGGTAGTGGTACTAAACACTTTGATCAACAACTTACACTAACTGGGACAGATTGATTGGTTCTTTTCCTTGCAGTCATTGTTCGTTTTGTACATTTATGCTTAAATCCACACAATTTTCAAGCAAGAACGCTAGTAAAGTTTATGATATTAAATTCTTTGCCAATTGTGGCACAGATTGGCTAGTCTATTTAGCAACATGTTTATGCTCAGCTTTTTACATAGGTCAGGCTTCCCATCCATTACGTATACGTGTGTCTGAACATCTTAGTGATATCCGGAACAAACGGATATCTAGTGCCCTTTATAAACATGTTATCATACACAGAATTAAGATGTGCTATTATAATGTGATAATTAGTTAAGGTATAAATTGCTGCACTTATTTTTTGTGTATTTGTTATTGAGGAAGGCAGGTTTGCCAAAACCGGTCTGATTTTGTTGGTGTTGCCACAATAAACAGTTATTTACTTACTCATATGGTGCTGGCCCCTTTTTGAATTTGAGCTTCACCTCATATCCTCCTACTTATATATACTTAATCAAAGATTGCTGTACCTCAGAGAAGAGGAAATACTTTGAGATGCAGAAATTTCAAAGTTAGCATACATTTCCCAGTAACAGTACTTAAATTTTTACCATTCAAAGGATCTCATTTATGGTCTTTGAACATACAAATGGAATTCTGCTTTGTTAGACTATGGGCAATAATGTATGTGAGTGTTTATTGTTAATATGATAATTTTCCAGTTCTGACTTTGGGTGCTTGAAATCTCTTATGAAAATGTTATTCCTTATTTTTTATTTGCAATAGATTATTAAAGTATTATTTTTTGCTGTAAAATAGTCATGGAAGGGATATTATAAAAACTAGCAATGCTTAAGTTTCATTTATTTGCTGCAGTTGTTATATGTAGGAATTCAAACTCGGATGGTATTGTAGCAGTTCCATTTGAAATGGCCTTTTATAAGAACACCTGTTCTGTTTGATCTACAACAATGGAGAGAGGTACAAATGGTCAATTAGGTACATAAGCGTTGCACAGGGGAAAAATACATTAATATATTAATATTAATATTTAGAATTATGCTTTACAAGTTTGCAATGTTTGATGCACAGTGTTGTGTGTAATTAGATTTTTTACTAATGCTTATATAAAATTTTTAAAAAAATTAGATTTTTAATATATTTTATATACATTTTTCAGAATATTATTATTAGAATTTTGTTAAATGAATTTTTGTGCTCTTTTTAATGAATTTTGTAAAAACATCCAGTTATTTTGGTAACCAACCAGTAGATGGCGCATTACTGATAACCAATATGTGAAAAGGAAATGACATCATTAGATTGTTCATCAGCTGACAATTTAAAATTATATAAGGAAATCACATCATTGCTGCTGTTTGTCTGAAGAAGTTTGACATAGATCAAACGAAAAGCGCTTCACGGTTTATTTGATTTGAGCTTTTGTCTTCAATAAAATATCTTTTTGGCTTCTGCATCGTGGTTTGGTGGCTACTCCTGGATATTTTCTTCAATTAGGTACATAGTTAGGTCTTTAATCCATCAGTTGTGATGTAGCTATTTATATTGTCAATGCAAAGAAAAGCTTCAAGACTACCCATCTTTTGCTTTATTTAGCAAGGCCATCTTTACCTCCATTTTTATTGGGTTATTTTTGTCCAAGTTTTTCAGGTATAATTTGTGCAGTTATAACATGGAAAGAATTGGGTCAGACAGTTCCTGTTCTTTACCTGTATTTCACAGGGAAAAAGCAGTAATCTGTATACTGCAGAGACGGAAGGCTGGTCATACCTCTCAGGCAGTTGATAGGCACTGACTGAATCTCCTACTTATGGCCCCGACAGTTAAAATTTTGGTTGCAAACTCAGCTGACATTGAAGAGGAAGGTAGAATTTCACTGTGTCAATGAGAATACTGGAAATCCTTTTGGACACCATTGAGTACTAATCCCCTCTTATCGCTGACACCTGCTTGAACTTTGATCATGCATTTAGTATCAGTAAATAAGAGGCAGGAGGGTCAAAGTAGGCTTTAATGCAGAAGTATTAGACTGATATAGCTGGTCATAAACCAGAACATACACACCCTTCCAGACCCTTGACATTGTAAAGTACAGAAAATCTAGTAAGCCTCTGTCATGCTCCAGATTAATACAGGTAAGGTATCTAGAGGTTCAAGCTTTTTGTAGATGAATGTTTGTCACATTAAATTGAATTACACTAGACTGCCTATGATGAAAAATAGATGTTGATGGAAGGCATCGGTGGGGCCCCTTCATTCAAAAAAAAAAACAATATGTGAAAGGTAGATGATGAAGAAAAACATGTTTGTCCCACAGTTAGCATGATTCATTAGAGTGCTTATTAGCACTAGTCATTTCAAAGTGCTAAGAGCTGCCTCCCTAACCAATCCTACTTTCCATAATAAGGAGGAATTAATTTAAGAACTCGGCTCTATTAACTTTAATTTGAATAAGCTTAGTGCATCTACTAACATATTTTCCATACCATATCCACTATGTACATTAACACCATGCTAACCAGCCACCTGGCTCTCTCTTATAAAATTCACTGGGCCCTACTTAATTATCAAATAAACAAAATGATTCCAGAGGAGATTATCTGAAACCTACCCACCAACGTTGTCCTACAATGGCCAGCAAATAACTAACATTTCAGTGAGCCAATGAGACTGTTTACATGATAATATACCATGGGATAGCTGAATTAATGGTAAATAGCGCATTTCAAAGAGAAAACTACAATATTTCAAAGTTTTGCAATAAATCAGTATGATGTAGATTTACCAGAAAGGCAAATTAATACACTAATAGTTTCATGGCTGCAATAGTTCTTTAATAACAGGGTTGTAGCATGTAAATACTTAAATAAGCAGCTTTTCCCTTATCCAGCCATGGCATTTGACAGTCTGACAAGATGTTATGCTGCAGTAGTATATGGGTGTGGAGAAATTAATCTAGTGTTTCAGTCCCAGCATCCGGCTGATCTGCATATGTGCCTTCTTTATTTATGGTTGCACCATGTGAGAGTTTAACAAGTACTTTAGTATTGAAAAGATATAATATGAAGAAAACATGTGAGTGAATGGGTTGTCACATGCCATCTCACAGAATGAACTTTTCTTTATGGCAAGAAAAGCCCTCAAATAGAGTGAAACACCTAATTATGGGTTTATTTGCTAGGCTGACTTTAATATATGCAGTCTGTCACTGGAACATTTTAAAAATGTTTCTAATTCCTAAAGAACTGAAGGAAAACCGGCATGTAAAGCACTGCTAATGCCAAATATTAATGAAAACACACAGAAAATTGCTTTGATAGTTATTGAAATTTCGGAGAACAAGACTGAGCTGAGCTTGTTGTGCTTGATATATTTTATGGAGGATCATGGTAAGTTTAGAAATGCTCATTACTGAACAAAGGATGTGAAACAGTAAACTTTGACTGCGCATAGCCATTAAATCCAGCAGAACACTAGATATGCCACTTCAGGTAACACACACACACACACATAGCTCTTAACTAATCAGGAGCAAATCTCAGCAGAATCAGGGAGAAATACATTAATAATCCTGGACAGTCATGAACACTTTTATAATATCAGTACTATTAAGAGACTTTGACATAATAAGGGAATGTAAATTAATTAAGCAATAACCGACGACGTCGGTGTGGTAAATTGAAGATTTACCCACGATTGGTGTGGTTTAATCATGAGGGCGAAGCCCAAGTGATTATATAAAGCCAACTATGGGTAAATTTCAATATACCACAATCATGGAGTTGGTTATTGCTATTATACAATGACATTATTTAAGAAAAGAAATACTTACTTTTCTTAAATAATGTCTTCGTATAATGCCTCTATTCTCCCCGTCCACATTTTTTCTGGTATCCTGGGGCTTTTTCTGATGTACTGCGCATGCATATGGGACTTGTGCTCCCATGCTTATCCAGTACATCAGTACTATGCAGAAGTAGCAATGAGAAAGGAAGATCTCCGTTGCTTTTTTTCTTTTCAATTGAAAATTAAAAAAGAAATCAGGACACTTTTAATGTTTGGGAGAGCAGGGACAGACAAAATAAAAGGATAATCAGGTAAGTTTCTTTAGTTTTGCAGAACGTACCTGATTAACCTCTTATTTTTGTCTGCACCATCTTCCTTGTTGGTTTCAGGTCTTCCTTTTTCTTTTTTTGTGCAAAAAAAGAAAGAAAAGTAAAAAAAAAAAATACGAGATACACTAATGGGAAAAAGTCCTGGTGACCGGACATTTTTCTATTAGTATATTCTCAGATTTACAACAGGCACTCTGGTTGGGATGGCCAATCAGCGTGCTCATTTTTGAATATCAATGGCCAGTCATTGTATAATATGCATTATATGAAGTACAAAAGTCTATAACTGTAATTATTGTCATTATTTATTATAGTAATAACCCATGGGTGAGTGTGGGTAATGCTGGATTTACCCACGGTTGGCATGTTTGGTCACGGGGGTGAACATGAGGCTTCTCCCTCATGACCAAACAAAACCAACTGTGGGTAAATCCAGCATTACCCACACCCAGCCGTGGATATTACTATTATAGAATAACATTATTTAAGAAAAATGTTTTAATTAAAACAATGAAATCTGGAGATTTTAAACAAATGGGAGAGAGAAAATATAAGGATAATCAGGTACATTTTTCTAATTTTGTATAACATACCTGATTATTGTTGTATTTGTCTCTGTCCTATCTCTCTTGTTTGTTTTAAGTTTCCAGTTTTTGTAAGTTTATTTAAAAAAATGAAAGAAAAGTAAAATTTTAATAGTATATATTAATGGAAAAAAGTGTGGGCAACAGGACTTTTTTCCATTGGTGTATGTACATTTTGGAATGTTAATGGTGAGTTATTATATAGTAAGTGAAATTCGCCATTCTTTGTGAAATAGTCACCAGTTTTAGGAGGGATTAAGAAAGACAGAGCTAAAATTTGAGTAAAAAATCAGGGATATCCCTGAAAACAAGGACAGTTGAGAATTATGCACACAATGGCTTGCTGCAGCTGGGAAGGTATATTTCATATATTTGCATTGAATAGCACACATCCACATGTGGTATTAGTTTTAGTATAGAGAAGTTTCTGCAGCTATGTGTCCTGTTTTTCTGTAAACTTGAAGTTTTCCATTTGAAGGTTTACTTAAGGATTTGATGACCTAATTTACAGTCGTTACTGTCAGTTGCCATCACTGACTAATAACCAGGGAATAAGGATCACAGAATCATTTACAGTGAAATTTTAAAATCACATTCCCAGCAATGAAAATAAATAAAAATGCTTTCAACCTAGTACCTGCAGAAATACTTATCAGTCAGGCAAGGGCATTTACTGCAGAGCATAAAGGCAGAATAAGGGACGATTGTAAACACGTAGTCGTACTTGTCAATCTTCAAGCACTAAAAATCATAGTACTGTCTTTTAAAAATTGGATCAGATGGTGAGAAAGAGGAGCACATTCTTGTTTTTCACAAGAGGTGGTCTTTATATACCAGATCCATTATAGCTGGTGGTAGGAAGCCTTTTATATAAGTTGAATTTATTTATTTAATAAGGTGTGTACCCATAAACAGATATGTGACTTTCTGAAAAATTGCAAATATAGGAAGATCACAGCTAAATTTGAAGCCCCAAATCATAGTGCTATGTTTAAATCATAACTGTTGATGACAGGAATGCATACAGCATTGCTCAGTCTGACTGAATAGAATGAACTACTTGTTTTTAACACTTTGGGTCTAAAAAACACAAAAATAACAAAAAAAAAATCTCTGCAGATTGCAGGTAGATTTCCTACCTGTGCTGTTCCTAAAGTAACTTAGTTTTGTCTAGAAAATCAGTCATCAGCTTTGCATGTGAAAATCTGTTGTGCATGTGTGCATGTGTGTGTGTTTGTGTATATTGCCAGGCCAAGTCAGCAAACTATTTAAAGTGTCAAGAGGTTTATAGAAGTTCACATAGTTCCTAGGGCCATGAAGAATGTTATTTTCATTTGATAAGGTTTCTCTAGAATATTGAAACTTCACCCTTATTTTGAGTAGCTTGTTGGAAACGGTGTTCCAAAATATGGAAAAAGACAAGATAGTCTTGAATCATGTTCTAGTTTATATAAAACAATATATAGATATGATGGACAGAAGGAAGGTTGGTATATTGTGTTTGCAAGAGACCAGATGGAAGGGGAGTAAGGCTAGGTGTACCGGAGGTGGGTTCAAATTGTTTTATCATGGTGTGGATGGGAGGAGAAATGGCGTAGGAGTTATCCTGAAGGAACAGTATGCTAAGAGTGTTTTGGAGGTGAAAAGAGTGTCGGATAGAGTGATGTTTATGAAGCTGGAAATTGATGGTGTAATGATGAATGCTGTTAGTGCATTTGCTCCACAAGTTGGGTGTGCGATGGACGAGAAAGAAAAATTTTGGAGTGAGTTGGATGAAGTGGTGATGACTGTACCAAGAGTGAGAGAGTGGTGATTGGAGCAGATTTCAATGGGCATGTTGGTGAAGGGAACAGAGGGGATGAGAAAGTGATGGGTAGGTATGTTGTTAAACAAAGGAATGCAGAAGGTCATATGGTAGTGAATTTTGTGAAAAAGGGTGGACATGGCTGTGGTGAATACGTATTTTAACAAGAGGGAGGAGCATAGGGTGACATACAAGAGTGGAGGAAGATGCACACATGTGGATTATATCTTATGTAGGAGGGCCAGTTTGAAGGAGATTGGAGACTGTAAAGTGGTGACCGGGGAAAGTGTAGTTAGGCAGCATAGGATGGTGGTTTGTAAGATGATGTTGGTGATCAAGAAGAGGAGGAGGAGTGTGAGGGCAGCACCAAGGATCAAATGGTGGAAATTGAAAAACGGTAATTGTGAGGTGGAGTTCAGGGAAGAGTTAAGACAGGCACTGGGTGGCAGTGGAGAATTACCAAATAGCTGGGTAACTACAGCAGAGATAGTAAGGGTGACAGCTGGAAAGGTGCTTGGTATGACATCTGGACAGAGGTAGGATGACAAGGAGACATGGTGGTGGAATGAAGAAGTACAGGAGAGTATACAGAGAAAGAGGTTAGCGAAGAAGAAGTGGGATTGTCAGAGAGATGAAGAAAGTAGACAAGAGTATAAAAAGATGAGGTGCATGGCAAAGAGAGAGGTGGCGAAGGCTAAGAATAAGGCGTATGAAGAGTTGTATGAAAGGTTGGACACTAAGGAGGGAGAAAAGGACCTGTACCGATTGGCTAAACAGAGGGATCGAGCTAGGAAAGATGGGCAGCAGGTAAAGGTGATAAAGGATAATGAGGGAACCATACTTACAAGTGAGGAGAGAGTGTTGAGCAGATGGAAAGAGTACTTTGAGGAGTTGATGAATGAAGAGAATGAGAGGGAGAGAAGGTTGGATGATATGGGGATAGTGAATTATGAAGTGCAATGGATTAGCAAGGAGGAAGTAAGGATAGCTATGAAGAGGATGAAGGATGGAAAGGCTGTTGGTCCAGATGACATACCTGTGGAAGCATGGAGGTGTTTAGGTGAAATGGAAGTGGAGTTTTTAACCAGATTGTTTAATGAAATTTTGGAAAGTGAGAGGATGCCTGAGGAATGGAGAAAAAGTGTTTTGGTACCGATTTTTAAGAATAAGGGTGATGTGCAGAGCTGTAGTAACTACAGAGGTATTAAATTGATCAGTCACAGCATGAAGTTATGGGAAAGAGTAGTGGAAGCTAGGTTAAGAAGGGACGTGATGATTAGTGATCAGCAGTATGGTTTCATGCCGGGAAAGAGCACTACAGATGCGATGTTTGCTCTGAGACTGTTGATGGAGAAGTACAGAGAATGTCAGAAGGAGTTGCATTGTGTTTTTGTAGACTTAGAGAAAGCATATGACAGGGTGCCTAGACAGGAGTTGTGGTATTGTATGAGGAAGTCAGGAGTGTCATAAAAGTATGTAAGAGTGGTACAGGATATGTACGAGGGTAGTGTGACAGCGATAAGGTCTGCAGTGGGAGGGACGGATGCATTTAAGGTGAAAGTGGGATTACATCAAGGATCAGCTCTGAGCACTTTCTTATTTGCAATGGTGATGGACAGGTTGATAGATGAGATCAGACAGGAGTCCCCGTGGACTGTGATGTTTGCAGATGACATTGCGATCTGTAGTGAGAGTAGGGAACAGGTGGAGGAGACCCTGGAGAGATGGAGATATGCTCCAGAGAGAAGAGGAATGAACGTCAGCAGAACTAAGACAGAATATATGTGTGTGAATGAGATGGAGGATAGAGGAATGGTGAGGATCCAAGGAGTAGAGGTGGCGAAGGTGGATGAGTTTAAATACTTGGGATCAATAGTTCAGAGTAATGGTGAGTGTTGAAGACCGGTGAAGAAGAGAGTACAGGCAGGATGGAGTGGGCGGAGAAGAGTGTCAGGAGTGATTTGTGACAGATGAGTACCAGTAAGAGTGAAAGGGAAGGTCTACAAGAGGGTAGTGAGACAAGCTATGTTATATGGGTTGGAGACAGTGGCACTGACAAAAAGGCAGGAGTTTGAGCTGGATGTGGCAGAGTTAAATATGTTAAGATTTGCACTGGGTGTGACGAGGGTGGACAGGATTAGGAGTAAGTATATTAGAGGGTCAGCCCAGGTTGGACAGTTTGGAGACAAAGCCAGAGAGGCATGATTGCGTTGGTTTGGACATGTGCTGAGGAGGGATGCTGAGTATATTAGGAAAAGATGCTAAGGATGAAGCTGCCAGGTAACAGGGAAAAGAGGAAGGCGTAAGATAAGGTTTATGGATGTGTGAGAGAGGACATGCAGGTGGTTGGTGTGACAGAGCAAGATGCAGGGGACAGGAAGAAATGAAAAAAGAAGATCCACTGTGGCGACCCCTAACGAGAACAGATGAAATAAGAAGATGATGATGATATATATATATATATATATATATATATATATATATATATATACATATATATATATATATATATATATATATATATATATATATATATATATATATATATATATATATATATATATTATCTAATTTTAGTTAAAGAGCAAGCCTGAAGTCATGTATGAAAAGCAATTTCCATTTGGCATGCATTCTTCTAGAAAAAAATGACCCAACCTGTTAGGGCTATAGAGAAAAACATCACAAAATAATATGAATTACTGATGTGCATGTCTCTGAATTGCTTCATCTTAAGTAATTGAAAGAGAGAATACCAGAGGACTAGAATAAATTATTTTTACTACAAGAGTATGTTATTTGGGGGGAAGGTTAAGTCTCCTACATATCATGATGCAGAATCCTGATTCCCCAGGTACATTTTCTTCATGTTTTGTATTTTATATGCCAGTCATCCCACATACTGACTTACTGAAATTGAAATATAAAGCATCATTTGAGTGAGGTAAAGGAGTAAACATGGAACAGGCATACAACAGTGAAGAAGAGAAATTTGAACAATAATCATTATGCTTTTTTGCTTAACTCTGCTCCTAGAAAAAAAAAATCATTGAATGCTTTTTTACTTGAAGTAAACTTTTCTAAAGCAAATTACATATATTCTATGGAAACTTGTGTTTATGTCAGTGGACATAAAAAGCTTGTGCTTCCCGCTAATGGCAAATTTGTTCTGTATTAAAAAAAGATTCATATCTTATGCCTATCATGGACATTTTCAGATCAACCTAATCAAATCTACTGTACAGTCTCACCCTAGAATTGTACTGCTGCTATGTGTAATAGCCACAGTCACTCTCAGATACAGTAATAAATTATTTTGCAGACTAGCGCAAAATTGTGCAGGCGTCAGTATACAAAACATTCTATACTGTTTAGCTACATTCCCCACAACTCTGGCAAGGAGAATAATGTTGTAGGCCAGAACGATACAGTCTGTGACCTCTAACTAAACTGCGGTATTAATACACATTCTCACAGATACGAGAAGAAAAAAGGAATATTGGTTAATTACTGTCAAAGTAGCTGCATGACCTGAGTGTGTTATGCAAATGAATTTAAACATTCTTGGTGTCATAAATAATATGGTTATCTCCTACCTTTCCCCTTTTTTCTTACTATGATAGTTGCATAAAATGTAATATGCAATGGCACATACAAATATATTCAACTAGTTTTGATTCTGAATTTAGATAAAATAAAACTTGTTGTATAGAAGCTTATAAATATGAAATGTATTTTTTTTTTTTTTTGTGTGTGTGCTGCCTGAATGTTTTGAGTAAAATTACTATTTAGAATAGTGCCATCCTACACATATAGGAGGTATAATTTCTTGTGGCTAATAGTGATATCAAATTGTTGCTGTCATAGTGTATAAATTCATACAAAATGAGTGCTGCAATTATAACCACATCTTATCTCATTGAGACCCATCCTGTCCTGCTAGCTGCTATAATAAATTATGATCCATTCACGTTTGTTGGACTGATTTCTCCACTCTATATATTTCATTTATATAATCTATAAAAAGCCTTTGCTATGTGAAAGAATCAGATAACAATCTTGTAATTCTGTTTTCTTTATATCACACATAACCCATGACAAGGCATGAAAGACACAGAAATGTTAAACAGGAGCAACCTCTATTATGTAAAAAAAAATTCTGCTTCCTTTCTCTTTCTTTATTTCTTAAAATTCAGAATATGCATAATGTAAAAATAAACCCTTATACTGTAAATAGTAATATTTAGTACAACAATTACCAAAAATTCTACCAATTGAGTTATGCATGAATACTTATGATATTTCAAGCTTTGCTACTGAAATCAGAATTACTTATATATATATATATATATATATATATATATATATATATATACGTCCTGAAGTATAATTCCTTTAAACATTGATGTGCTGTATACTACCTTCTCTGTCATGGTTGTATCAGAAACAAATTTAAGGTTAGCCTTTGATGGCAGATATGGTAGGATTCATAAAGGTTATGGTGAGGTGTACCCATCACTGTAACCTTTTTGAATTCAGAGACAGCCGTAACATTCTAGTCTAGCAGAAAGATATGCAGTATCACATGGGTGCGTGCGTGTGTGCGTGCGTGTGTGTGTGTGTGTGTGTGTGTGTGTGTGTGTGTGTGTGTGTGTGTGTGTGTGTGTTTAATGTGTATAGGTGTGTGAGTGTGGGGTGAGGTGGCTGTCATACCTCCTTACCCCTAGACTGAGGAGCATAATCTACAACATTCGGGGGGGGGAGACCACTGTCCACCAGGAATTAATATACAAAGTGGATGACAGGACCAATAGCCACAAGGAATTAATGTACTACAGGGATATGGGGGATCATTAGCTACAAAAGATTAAATCATAAGACTAGTGACATAATGGCACTTAAACCAGTATGGGGATCTGGGTTGGGGACAATCACTAGGCAACAAGGATACTACTTATGTGCCATAACAACACTTAGAGCACTACAGGGATTGGACAGTAGGGGGAATAACTAGACACCAGGCATACTACTTACTGTATGTGCCATAATGGCACTTAACATGCTGCGGGTATTGGGGGTGGGGAAATCACTAGACAACAGGGATACTACTTACTGTATGTGCCATAATGGCACTTAACATGCTGCGGGTATCGGGGGTGGAGGAATCACTAGACACCAGGCATACTACTTACTGTATGTGCCATAATGGCACTTATGCTGCGGGTATCGGGGGTGGGGGAATCACTAGACACCAGGGATACCACTCTTTAACTGCACAATGCAGGCACTGCAGATAACTTCCATAGGAAGTGCTGATCTGCACATCGCACTAGTTAAATGTGGTTCAGATACATGATAATTAGCAAATAATGAGGTCTTTCCTCATCGAGTGTTAGCATGTCTCTGAATCTCAAAATGCCATGTCTCATGCTAGGCCTGTTCATGAATCCCTGGGATGGTGTAAAATCAAAGCTGTCCTTGCTTTTCCACTAATATTTGCAATGGACATCTCCGAGTGCCACTTTTCAAGACATGCATTCTTGTTAATTTATACAATCTGTTTGACATTTTTGAAAAATAAAATTCATCAGCCACCAAAGCAAGTAGTGTTGTGAGAGTCTCTAAAGAATCCAGAAGTTTAGTGAGTGGCAGTTTGTACTTCTTTGCCTTTGCAGTATTGATATGAGAGCATTATAACTAGAGACTGCTAAGAAAGGCCTTAGTCAAAACACAGAATTTATTTTTAATAACTAAAATAATAGTAAACACACTACACTTAAATACTGGTTTCCATAATTTTCCTCACACATTCTAGTTCCTTAATGTGCGGTCTCCAAAGCAAAAAGACAGACACTCAGAGATACACACACACAAAATAACAATGCCAGAAAGCTGACTACCATTTAAAAATACCCTGTACGTTTTTGTCTCTGTAGCTTCAGTACCATGTAACTTAAATTTTAGAAGTGAAGCACCTCACAAAAACTAAGAAACAAGGTATAACAAGAAACAAGGTACAAACAATATAATGCAGTCTGAGGACGTATTGAGACTTGAAGTATTTTGTCAAATGACAAAGTTTCTTCCAAGTTCTGAAATTTCAGAGATTTCATTGGACTTTTGGCTATTTATTCAGAAATTTCAGTTGAACCATTTTTTCATTACTAGGACTGCACAGTCAACCAAGGTCATAGTACGTAATATTGACTGAAATATTATAAAAGCCAGTGTTAAGAGCTGAGCTGGTTTTATTCCCCTCATTTTCTTCAAAAGCTATATGTAACTGTTTAACTGTAGCCTCCAAACAGGCTTTGTGCCTCATGAATGGAGAAAGGCAACAGCCATCCCTCTGCACAAAGGTGGGCCATCTACAGACCCTGGAAACTACAGACCCATAAGTCTCACTAGTCTTATATGTAAATCCATGGAAATAATTATTATGAAGATGATCAATAGAGATATGGTAAACCTCCAGACACTGGACCCAACCCAGTTTGGTTTTATCAGGGCAGATCATGCCTACTTAACCTGGTGGACTTCTTTGAGAAATTCATCAAAGCAATGAATGAGGGCAACATCATTCACATTGCTTACCTTGACCTGGCCAAGGCATTTGACACAATACCCTACTTGGGCATTGTTGACAAACTCAAGAGGTTATGTACAAACCTGTACATCATCTAGTGGATAGCCAACTGGCACACAGACAGGACCCAGGAAGTTAGAATTGGGAAGTCCACCTCCACAAAGAGGCCAGTCACAAGTGGAGTCCTTCAGGGATCAGTCCTTGGACCACTCCTTTTTGGCATTTACTTCTCAGAAGTCATAGGCCAATGTCAGTGGTCTGTGGCTGACTAAATTTGCAGATGATTGCAAATTAGGAGCTGTCATTGAATCTCACACTGACACAAATGTTCTCCAGGAGGGACTGACACAGACAAATAACTGGTGTCAGAGTCATGGACTAAAATTAAATGCCAAGAAATGCATAATAGTATCCTTTGGGAAGTCTTCCATCTCTGGTAACTATCATATTGACAACACACCCTTTAAAGTTGCCCCAGTAGTCAGGGACTTAGGGACTCACATAATTAGTAATCTAGCCATTGGTCATCACGTGTCTACAGTGGTGAGGAAAACATTCTATATTCCACAACTTATAAACAAAGGTATGGCATCTAAGTCCAAGGAAGTCATTGTTCCACTCTATTCAGTATTCATCAGATCTATCATTGAGCACAATGCGCCCTTTGGTATGTACCTAACCAGGCATATCCAACAACTGGAATGTCCACAGAGGTTCCTCACTAAAATAATACAGGGAGTAAGTAATATGTCCTATGCATACCACCTTAAGTCCCTATCCCTCTATTCTGTCTCCTACAGGCTTTTGAGGGGAGATCTATGCCTAGCATACAGGTCATTGTCAGACCCCACTCTGACGGACCTCCTGCATATCCAGAAAACAAATGGTAAGAGAATTACCCATTCTAAAGACTTAAACCTTGCCTGTGATATAAATAGGACCTACTGGAGAGATAGGTATGTATCCCAGAGACTACCCTGTCTGTGGAACAGGCTCCCCATCCATGTGAAGCAAAGTTCCTCCCTAACCAAATTCAAGTGCAATTTGAACAGTTGGATAGGAAAACGGAAATTCATCCCTGGTTTGCCACTTATGTCTCTAATGCAAACAGGTAACCTGTAAATGGTTCATCTCCCAGGCCCATGCTTATACTTATCAAGGGTATTAGAACTTGTAAGAGATTTGGGATGCATGGCTTGGCTTAAAAAGGCCCTTGTGGTCATTAGCCTAGTAAACACCTATGAACCTATGTGTTTTCTTTGATAATGTTAGGAATGAATGATACAGCAAATTGGTAAATGGAAGTTTATTTTATAAAATTCAATATGACTTATAGAGAATGGTGTATACTTAAAACTTCATCTGTCAACAGAAGCTTGATGGTGAGGATCTGGGCAATGAGAGATGGGAAGGACCAGTAACCATTCGCCTGCCCATTCCAGGTGGGAAGATGTGGCTTGTGCGTGTGATGTAAGCACTTCACCCCCTCCCCAAGTGATGGGAGTGATATACTTGTGTGACAGATAGACACTGACTTCAACATACCAGGGGGTGGGAGCTAATTAATATTGTGTGTGATGAAGCATGGGCTATCAAGCACCCCCATCTAGGTAGGTTATAACAAAAGCCATCCTCCATGATACTAGGACAGCATATGTGGCATGGCTGGGCTGCTGAACAATGCATTTACCCTTCCATTTCCCTACCTGTTGGTGGTTACAGCAGTCCCAGCCCCTGGGGTAGTACTGGGGGTACTTAAGGTATGAGCAGCTGGAGCAACACTGAGCAGATGAAGGACTGCTAGACCAATGAACAAAAGGTGGGGAAAAGGAAGTTTGATAGTGAAACCTGCTGACAAGGGTAAAAGTGTAAGGTAGCATTGACCAGAGAGGTTTATTTAAAATGCTCTATAATAGGCCAGTTCCATTCCATATGTTTATAGGTCCATAGATAAGTACTAAGTTAGCTTCCTTTGTGGGAAGTTTTAAGCCTAGCCAGTTTCCCTTTTTGTGTTTGAAATAACCTATCCCATTTGGCTATAGATTGCCATTTCTCATCCCTTGGTCAATAATTATATATTACCCCAAATGAAAATAACTGGGGTCATACCATAGATGATTTGAGGGGACCCATGCATGGGATAAATTATTTAGTAGTACAGGGGACAGTCCTGGGGTAAATTTCCTGTTTCCCATCCATAGATCTAAGTTGCACTTGAATATTGACAGGGATTAACTTAATTTTATGTGGATGGGGAGACTGTACTTAGCAGCGGTATCCTCTGCAAGATATACTTGCCCCTCCAAACCATTCTGATGATGTTGCAGAAGAGGATTAGATCCATAGACTGAGTATTTCTGATGCCATTTGACTTGCTGATGCACAAAAAATCCATTAGTAATGGGTTGGAGAATGCCTTGTATGACAAACACAGGTCACCTCTTAGCAGTCTGTAGGATATAAACTATAATGAGGCTTTGAGTCAGTCCATGGAGGACACATCATTTAGACCTTATATACTTTTAGCAAGGTATCTCTATGGGCATTCCAGTTGTTGCATGTGTCTGGACTGATACATGTTAAAGGGGACATTATATTCAATGACTGGCCTAATGAGGGCTGAGTAACAGTGGACAATGACATTCCTAGCTCTAAATGCAATCCCTTTATTTATAAGTTGTGAAAAATATAAAGACTTTTGTACAACAATATAGACATGTTAGTCAAACGTTAGATCATTGTCCACATAAGTTCCCAAATCCTGAACAACTGGGTCAGTTCTTAGAGGAGTATTATCAATCTGGTAGTTCCCTAGGGTGCATGACTCCCCAAAGGATATGATAAAGCATTTTTTTTTCATTTAGTTTCAGTCCATGATTTTGGCACTAGTTATTTATTTGGGACAAACCTTCCTGCAAGATGGCTAAATCATTTGGGGATTCAGTGACTGCTCCTTGATTTCTCAGCCAGAGCCCTTTAGTATTGGATTTTACTTCAGAAAAGTAGATGCCAAACAGAAGAGGTCTCACAATAGAACCTTGCACAGTGGAATGCCCTAACAATGGCCCCAGCAACACAGGTTCAAATAGCTACTCGGACATCTGAGGTGATGGCAGGGAGGGATTAATAAAACTCCAAAGATCAGAGGCTGAAATGAAGAAAAGCTTGGTTGAATATGAAGCTACTGAAGAAAATCTGTTTCAGAAATGGTAGTGTTATAAGACAGAGCATGTAGAGAAAAACTGAGATTTTATGCTGTATCAGAGAAACTAGAAGTAACAGACTGTATTAATTTTATGAAAACACAGATGAGCAATGGGACTGATATTCCACAGGATTTGTTAATTGAAAGGGTACATCGAGTGTATGCTCTAAATCTGGCCATGAGATAGCAGCTAAGATCTATATTAATTAAGATGCTATCATACCGGCGGAAAAAAGTTGATCTTGAAAAAAAATATCAGAAGGGAAAAGTATTAAAAATTGGAGACAGCAGAATGTTTTTGGAAAATTATTACTCACTGTACACCAGGCAGAAGAGAAGCAAATGTATTTCAGAAATCAGGGAATGTCGACAGGCAGGTGTGAAATTCAAGCTGTTGTATCCACCTGTCTTTACAATTTATTTTCCTGGAGGATCAAACACATTTTTAGATGCAGAACAAGCTAAGGAGGAAATAAAAAAGCTTAGCATACAAAAAGATGTCCAGCAAACAAAGTGGAACTCTGCTTCTCATTATTCTGACAATAAAGCTTATAGAGAAACCTTGTCATTGAAACCTTTTCCAATGCCCCAAATGAAAATGTTTGAGACACAGAAAAAGGACAGAAGTTGACTAGAAGAATCAGGAGTACCTCAGACTTGAACCAGAGTCTGGTTTTGGGAGATGGAGATGAACAGGAAGAAGACCAGTAACACTGAAATTAATGAATAAATAGGAAACTATAAGTATCAGTCACATTAGTGAAATACAGCTTTGGAAGAAAAAAGTGGCTGAGAAAGACTAGACTTTTGTTGACTTTGTTAAAACTGTGGGTGGACTGTATATATATACCCCCACTTTATGTCAGTAATAGGTCAATAGGTTCATAGGTTGGTACTAGGCTATTGGCCCTAGGGCCTATACAAGCTTAGCCATAAGAATTCCCCGGATATTTCTTCCCACAATATTTACTTCCCTGGACCTCTGTCCAGCAGGACAACTGACGTGATCCCCAGGGTGAATTTCCTATCTCCCATCCAATCATCAAGGCTCCTTTTGAAGAGGGCCAAGGATGTGCTCTGCTTGACATGTATGGGCAGTCTATTCCAGAGTATGGGGAGTCTCTGGGTCAGGAACCTATGTCTCCAGCATGTTTTGTTCATTGTGATGACAAGGTTTAGATCCCTGGAGCATGTGGCACTGAGGGATTGGGATTTCTTTAAGTGGAGCATGTCCAACCACTCGAGGTTTGACAAGCCCTTGTATGTTAAGCAGAGATCGCCTCTGAGTAGATGATATGCCATAGAGAATAGCTGAAGTTTTTTTAAACGGTAATATTTAGAAGGACATTAAAAGGGAGAAGGTAACTTAAAATGGAACAGTTTTTGTTTTTATTTATATTTATGCAAAACATTTCATGATATAAACTGCATGTTATACAGTAAAGCAGTTTTGTATGGGATGAAGTCAGAGACATTTTACATTTTTAGTGACTTTTATATTTGTTACAGATAATAAAGTAAGCAAGTACTTTTTTGGTTATAAGAAATATAGGATTTACAGTATAACAAGAGAGGAAGGGCTTGACAGAAGCAAGTTGAAGTTAATATGCTGTAATATTTGGTGGCTGGGGTGGGGTATAAACATGCACTGATTGCATTATATGTAGAAGTAAGATCATTTATCTTATTTTTACAAGGATGGATGCCTATAAATTAATGCTTTTAGCTTAATCTATAACAAGTGTTTTTTGTAAGCAGGTAGGCTTGAAAAATAAAACAAAATGAGGGAAGACATGAAAATATTAAGTGTCTTTCATCTGCATGGATATTAATTTATTTTTCCCATTACCAGATGTTCTCAGTTGCTGACTACTTTTACAAGGAAATGAGCTGTCTGCAGGTGCAAGCAATTAATCTTGAGTGTTCTGAGCATTCTTTGCTGTGGGAAATTAAAAATTTAAAAGCACAATGGCAAACAGTTCAGTGGAAAATAGTTTCACATTATGGGAACTGTAAAAGAGATAGTAGCCTCCTGGCTGATTATTACTGCACTGCATCTAATAGAAAAGTGTCAAATTTAGTTTTATTTAAGACAACCAGTGCACTGTTTAGGGCTAAAAGTTAATGTTTTCTGAATGAATGCAAGCTTTTTTCAAATCTGGGACGAGAACAGACATAGGAAAAGAAGAGGCATCAATTAGTGTAACTGGAAACATAGGCTGTGACATGCACTTTAGCATGGGTCACCTTAATTTTAGGTTAGGTAATGCCTGTGGGTGCAACTACTGATTTGGGACAATTATTCCTATCTGAAGGGTTAAACTTCATTTTCTGGGAGATGTACATAGTTTTCTGCATTTGGTTTAAGTTAATAGATGGTGGGGTACTGTGAAAATATACTTTTTTGTTTGAGGGTTTTTAACTAAAACAACATTTTTTGAAAAATGTGATATAGGTTCAAATGGAGATGAGAAGAAGCAACTGTATAAAATATAAGCCTGCCAAACATTTGTGTGTGCATCTAAGACAAAAGCTCGAGTTATATATAAAAAGTGTCAGGAATAGTAGGTGGGAACAATAGCATTTTATCATAATGGCTACACTAGCCATATTACCTTGGAACATAAATGACCTTACAGGTATAGACTAAAGAAAATAGTATTGAATTATATTAGGAATTACAGAGTGCAGATAGAAGTGCTGCATGAGACACTTTTGGAAAGAAATGAACATGTGAATTTGACAAAGTAAGATTTCAGGATGGATATTCAGCAGAATATTAGAGACAAGTGGAAAGGAGGTAACAATACTGATTGCTAGAGAAGCTCCAGTAGTGATAAAAAAGGAAAAAGAAAGACAATAATGATTAACTTGTGATAATAAGGGACTATTGTCGAGGCAGGAGACTTATGCTAACATGTATTTATATTCTCCCAAAACTGTTATTATGGAGCTTAAAAATGGAAGAAATAATCAGTTTTCAGCAGGGAATATTACTTATAAGTGGGGAATGGAACTTTACTTGCAGTAGTGAGGATGTATCAGAGGGACTTAGAAGAGCCTTACACCAGAGTAAGTCACTTACACTGAGAGAAGGCCTTTTGGAATCTAGCCCTGCATATAAGCTTGTTTATAGATAGGGATTACACTGAAGCAGGTACTTGCACTGAGAGCAAGTCTTTCAGAATTGGGGGCAGGCTTATACCAGAGTAAGTCACTTTCACTGAGATCAACTCTTTTGGAATCTGGCTTTTTCAGCAAATTCTCATGGAATAATCCTGGTCAAGAACTGAATTATGTTTATCCCGTGCACTTTTGAATTTCATCACTGGTATTAACCCCATCAATTCATCAGAAAAGCTGCTTTATGCATCCACCACCTCATCTGTGATGCTGTACTTCTTCATATTATCCTTTAACATCTCATCCCATCCCGTCTTCAAGTCATGTCCTTATATTCTCACATGTCTCTTCATCAGAAAAGCCCTATATTCTTTTAACTCTTTTGAGGTAGTATGAAATTCATAATAATATCCAAATAAAACCTTCCTAAAAATACTGACCGTGTCAGTCTCTCCCTGACCTCTTCCTATTATACATTTTCAAACTCTGTATTACATTCTGATTCCACCCTCCTGTAGTTAATCTAATTATACTCTGACACTGTATTACATATTCAGTAAGTTTGCATTCTACCTATTTATCCGTGTCACGTTTGAAAATGTCATTGATTTAATTCATTCCTGTGATGCAAACATGTTATTTATTATTGCCTCTATCATAGACTGTGTTTTGTACTTGCTTTTGCCATAGTTAAATTGTACTAAAAGTTTGTTAGGTAAATACTATTGTATTTCTGTATGTTTTGCTAATAATTTCTGGAGCTTTTCTGTTCAGGCCTCCATCGATAAAGGGCTTTTTTCCAGTCAAACTTTATCAGTAGATATATTCAAATAAAGAATAAATAGCTTCTGTCACAGATCATGAACTATTTTCAATGGCCCTTTTGCATGCACTTCATTCTGTCCATGTTTACAAGGTTGGCTTTCCAGAAGTATACGTGATACTCCAAAACAACTTTCAACAGCTGTCTAAACAGATGGCTCATGGCAGTAATCCAGTTGATGGCTGAAGTGAATGACCGCATATTTCTGCTTAACAATGCACTGTCAGTGCTTCTCTGGATTCAGTTGAGATGAGATGTTTCCCTTTTCTTCCAAAATGCAGTGACTTTAAAGTTAGTTATTTTAAGCAGAGAGTGTGGGAAGTACCTGATAAAATAATTTTAAGAATTTTAGTAAAAAAATTTAACTGCAGTTGTTTGGGAGCTGAAATTGTCTATGCCTAGAGCTAATACTGTGTTTTTACTAGTAAACATCCTAATAGCCCTGCTGTCCTTACTGCTTTTGTTTATTGAATATTGTTAGCATTGAATAATGTGGTATAACTACTCCCAAGATATTTTCCACTTTTGCTGGTGTGTGTGTGTGTGCTTCTTCACAGCAGTGTGTATACTCGGATGACTTCTGTAGTGCATTGGTTTACGCATCTCTGCATTACATGCGATATTCCATACTTCAGTTTATTCCTGCAAATTTGCCAGGTCCTTTTATATTGCTTCTGTTACATCAAAGATATCAGTATGAACAAATCATTGTCCTTGCAATAAAATGTTAACTGCTACCAACTAAAGCAAAACTTTAGAATCTAAATATAAAACCGAAGGTCCTATGTTTAAATCCCAACGATGCCAAATAATTGCGGTGCCAATTTAAACAATGTATAACACCCCCTTATTATTTCACTCTGACATCTATATTGCTTTGAACTTGGCTGTACCTTATTAATTCAGATCTATAGTTTTGTGATTCCTTGCAAGGTACTACTTCAGTCCCACCCCTGTGTGATTCTGAGTGGCATTGTGCTTTATTGCTGTAGTCCTATATGTGTGAGATTCTGAAAAGAAGCAGCACATTAATTTGTCAGCCCACACCTCTACTGATCTGAGCAAAGCAGAGCTTTACTTCTTCATTCCCACATTTGTGATTCTAAGCAACATGGTATCTTAGCTATATAGTCCCACACCTGTGCAATTAGGCAATACTTTATTGCTTCTGTCAATAACTGTTTGGTTCTGAACAAGATTGTGTCTTTCTCACACCTGTGTGATATTATGTGTTTCTGAGCAAGTCAGCGCCTTAATATTTTGGTTCCACACAACAGCTAAAAGGACTCATGAATCAAACTGCAATTTAAAACAGTGATTCTTAGCAGATAAAATGAAAACTCAATAAGAAAATAGTGTATGCTCACAGGTATCGTAACTGCCTGTTCTGGTAGGTTAATATATCTGCTGCTATTCATCAGATGCAACCATTTTCAAAAGGATTTAAGAATACTTCTTGGTTTATTCTAGTGCAAGAAACTTAAAAACATATCACAAAAATATCTGGCACCTTTGAACTCTGGCTCTACTTTCTTCTTTAGTTTATCCTCTTTTTCCCAAGCAGAGGAAGCCGCTTAGCATTACAAGATAATCTCAGGCATTGCTGGTGCCCGTGACAGCACATGGATAAAGCTCAGAGAATCCTTTTTGCATGGAGTTTAGGCTCGGATTCTCTCACTCCTGGGTAGGATGGAAAGAGAATATATCAAGTAGTTACTGTCAGCACTGCTGTACAAGAAGCAATGATGCCTGCAATTGTATAGAAAGGCATACAGTAATAACCGGGAAACAACAGTAATTAACATGCAAAGGACTGGGTGTAAGATGGATCTGAAAAGGTTCTGTAAGTTAGTCTAAATTTAGAATTATGCCATGCTGTATATAAAATTAAGATTCAAATATTTATTTTATGCTGCTGTTTTTAGCACTGGTCTCACATTCCTACCCTCTTTTCTTCAATTCTAGCAAAGAAACCTCTGTTTCTGCCTGTACATTTTTACATTTTGTTTTACATTTTAATTTGATAACTGTGAGATAAAATAACCAGCAGAATTGTTTCATACAGGCCGCCTGTTATTAAACATTTGAGTATTTTCTCTTAAAACTAGAATTACTGCATTCAGACACAAATAAGGGAATCATCTTGGTAGAAAACTAGGAATAGCTCCAAAAGCAATATTACAAACTGACTTTTTCATTTTAAACTGTCATATAAGTGTAACAATACATTATTTCTTTCCACACGATACATTAAGAAATCCAGATAGACGCTACCATCAGAAAACATAATACAATCTGCTCACCACTAGATTACTGGGCAGTTACAAATATGTACAAGAGACAGAATTTTATCTTCCTTTAAAATGCATTTGAAATCAGTCATGAGGTACAATCTGGTATTTTACACAAGGGAGTCTGGCATCTGCACTAAAAAACACAACATTGTAGGTACCAAAAAGAATTGTAAAAGCAGGAGCCATTTTTTCTTTCCTTTAAGAGATAACCCTCATTTAACAAGTTTTATTTTTCTTAAAGTTCTCCATCAGATACATATACTTAATTATTTGATGTAAATATAAAACATTAATTTGCTGCATGTAAACTCCTGTAATGCCACATTGTCAGTCCTGTACTATATTCATTTACTGTTAATATGTCACCACATTCATGGACATGTACCTATGTAGTACAGCTGCTCACTTGCATCAGTGCAGAAAGACAGAATGGTAATGGAGTTTTGATTGTATGGACATGTTTTTTGGAAAAGGCATCATGCTTCTTTTCAAAATAAAGCTATTATATAAAAGCAATACACCACTGCAGGATCTTATATAATTCATATTTTACCCAGTGAGGGATGGCTCTAGTTTGTCCATTCACGCTGTACACTGATAACCAAACAATGCCTCTCACCATGACTGAAATATGAAGTACCCACTTCTATAATGTATTGCTTAAATAAACCCTTCATCTTTCCATCTTCAGTGTTTAACTAATGTTACTTGTAAAAGAAGAATATGTTTCTTGCCATATGGTATTTAAGATCCAAAACAGACAAAGAAAGTAAATAAGTTAACCATCAAAATTGCTGAACTTGCTTCTCCAGTAAGTCAGTTTATAAGAGAAGACCCCTTACTTTGGGAACATACAGCATCTGCTTAATTTTAGAATTGATCATGTACTACTGTTCAACATATTACCGACTACAGCCCAAACAGCTCAAAGTTTCTTTGGGTTTTCTTGAAACTCACATCCTAATTATAATCCCCTTCCTTGTAGAGAGAGTTTGACAGAGAGAGAGAGAGAGAGAGAGAGACAAAGGAGGGGAGAGAGACAGAGTACGTGTGTGTGATACTAACTACCTGTTTATGATGGTATCAGCCCTTGCTTGACTACAGACTTTTGTGAGAAGCAGTCAGCCAGGAGGTGAGAATTCTGCGTTGTAAAAAAAAAAATGCTTTCCCACAAAAATCCCTGGGATTCCAAATACTGGCTAAGGCTCTTGCTGCCCCTACAGTGCCTTTTTTAGGCAAGGCTCAAATGACAAATTCACCACTGTAACAGGAACAGGCAAGCAAAATCTGAGGGTAATGCTACTCAGTGCTAGAAGTCTAAATCTCAAAATGCACTCCCTCGAGGCACTCCTTAAAATGGAGAACATCGATATCTGTGCAGTGACTGAGACATGGTTCAAGGCTCCAAAGAGCACCCCTGCATTACCATGCTATAACTCATACCACACTTTTCGGCCACCTAACCAGGACGGGAACACCAAAGGCAGAGGTGTGTCCATATTCATTAAGGATATCCACACCTCCAGGCTAGTTGCTCAGCATAATGCATCCGAGGTTATCCAAGTGCAACTATCTCTGGGCAAAACTGCAATCCAAATTTTAGCTTGCTACAGATCCCCCACCATGCCCCAGGATTCCCACTCCTCTTTTCTTGATATACTGGAAAATATTAGGGTTCAACCAAACACCCTAATAATGGGCGATTTCAACTACCCCACCATTAACTGGGAAAACTACTCATGTACCAACTCCTTCGCTCAACTCTTTCTGGAATTCATAAATTCCAATGCCCTGGATCATCTTATCCACATCCCCACCAGGGGCAACAATATCCTAGACCTAGTCATTACCAACATGAGTGACTAGTGTTTCACACCTGAAGTCAACTCCTTGTTGGTCAGATCCAACCATAAGCTAATCACCCTAGATATCCAGATCCTGCTCCCACCCCCAATTAAGGAAACCACAGTAAAAAAATTTCTCCAAAGCCAGCTTCATGCTTCTTAAGACAAAAGTGATGAACTTCATGACACCCATGCAGATGGGCAATACAGTTATGACTGATCCTACACAGATGCACTCTATAAGCACTTACACAAGTACATGGATTGTGCTATTCCAAACAGAACCAAGACGCTATCCTCCAAAAAAAGGAAGCCAATCTGGTGGTCCCCTGCCATAAACAAACTCTACAACAGAAGGAAGAAACTGTTGCAAAAGAAAGTAAAATCCCACAGGTGGAGGAGTTCCCTGGTCAGCATCAATAAGAAGCTGAGATCCCTTATAAGATCCTCCAAAGCTAGCTATGAAAACAAAATTGCCACTGATTCTAGGGACAACCACAAAGCATTCTATAGCTATGTCAAGAATCTCAATGGCAACACCCAGATCTGCTCTGAGTTACAGCACAAAGGCATGGAAATTACAGAACCAACTGATATTGCCAACATCCTGGCAGATAGGTTCAGTGCTAACGTTACCGGTGGAGATAGGGCGTGCACTACCGAAGTAGTGGAACCTGCCAATCTCTCCCACAGGCAATACGTAGATATCGCAATGAAAAACAAACTGAAGCAATGCAATAGTCCTTCTAGCTGAAATAGATGAAATAGCTGCAACAAAATACTCCGTGCTGTTCACACCATATATTTGTTTATTTCAGATATTACCTAGGTTTCGTCCGCGACCCGGACTTCATCAGATAACATAAAATGCAAAATACACACATCTTATATACCGTACACTAATCAACACATCAATTATTCAATCCATCAATTTAAACCTTAAGGGTCATTCATTTAAAAACACATGAACTTTATATATATAATATATGAAACAGTTCCATATATAAATTCTACTTAACCACTAAAAATACCTTAAACCACTCAACAAAAAATATATATATATGTAAATAAATATAAATATGTTAACAGTCCTATGGCATGATCTATGTGTATAATGTTATGTCACATATAAATGCAAATATTTTCTAACATATGTCCAACACTAAAAATACAAAATATATTATGTATATACCTAAATATTTTATATAGAAATACATGTAGTCCCTATAATACAACTTATCCAATACTTATATGTATGTACATATGTATCAAAAAATCCTATATGACATATACAAATAGACTACCCATATTGAATAAGCTGACCCTATTTTCAAGTGGGTAATATACATGTAATTTCGTAAATATTATGCACGATGTACAAATAATTTATCACAATAAAATTTAATGTAAAATGGTTATATAAAAACACTGAAACAATATAATATAATGTAAAACCTTCATAAGGTGTGCACATTTTCATATAATTATGAATATATATAAAATAGTAAAAAAGTTAAAATTTATAAACACCCACCCCAAATGTTAACTATATATATATATATACATAATTGTACATAGTTATCTACCTTTAATATTTTTTAATCTAAGTATGGGTTTTATACTACAACACTCATTAATACCAGGCCAATTATATGCATTCAACTTAATTTGCATTTTTAACTCTTCTGCATCCAAGTCATAGGTAGTAATCCTACCTTGTTTATCCTTAATAATTTGGGATGCACCAAAAAATTTAAAATGATGATTACTATTCTGTGTAACATGCAAAATAAATAGGGTCAGCTTATTCAATATGGGTAGTCTATTTGTATATGTCATATAGGATTTTTTGATACATATGTACATACATATAAGTATTGGATAAGTTGTATTATAGGGACTACATGTATTTCTATATAAAATATTTAGGTATATACATAATATATTTTGTATTTTTAGTGTTGGACATATGTTAGAAAATATTTGCATTTATATGTGACATAACATTATACACATAGATCATGCCATAGGACTGTTAACATATTTATATTTATTTACATATATATATTTTTTTTGTTGAGTGGTTTAAGGTATTTTTAGTGGTTAAGTAGAATTTATATATGGAACTGTTTCATATATTATATATATAAAGTTCATGTGTTTTTAAATGAATGACCCTTAAGGTTTAAATTGATGGATTGAATAATTGACGTGTTGATTAGTGTACGGTATATAAGATGTGTGTATTTTGCATTTTATGTTATCTGATGAAGTCCGGGTCGCGGACGAAACCTAGGTAATATCTGAAATAAACAAATATATGGTGTGAACAGCACGGAGTATTTTGTTGCAGCTATTTCATCTATTTCAGCTAGAAGGACTATTGCATTGCTTCAGTTTGTTTTTCATTGCGATATCTACGTATTGCCTGTGGGAGAGATTGGCAGGTTCCACTACTTCGGTAGTGCACGCCCTATCTCCACCGGAAAACTTGTTGGGTTATTGTACTCGATACATTATCAGTGCTAACGTTACCCCCCTCTCAACCCCTAAATGGCCCATATCTATACAGGAAGAATGCAGAGTCCCTGTAATTACAGCTATGAAGGTAAAAGCTGCACTCTCTAAAGCCAAAACACAGCATCCATGGGACCAGACAACATCATAGGCTGCATTTTACACAAACTTCAGAACGAACTGGCTCCCCACCTAAGCACCATATTTAGTCATAGTCTCATATCAGGCTTTGTGCCACTGAATGGTGCACAGCAACAGTTATCCCACTTCACAAAGGGGGAGCCACCCCTGATCCCGGGAACTATCGCCCTATTAGCCTGACGAGCCTGGTCTGTAAGGCCATGGAACTCATAAACAAAGACATTGGTAACCTCCAAACTCTGGACCCCACCCAGTTCGGGTTTGTGAAAGGCAGATTATGCCTCCGGAACCTGAGCGACTTCTTTGAGGCAGTCACCAAAGCCGTAGATGAGGGTAAGGTGGTTCACACAGCCTATCTTGACCTCACCAAGGCTTTCAACACCATCCCCCATTATGGAATTATAGCTAAACTCACTAAACTAGGTATAAATCCCTACGTCACAAGATGGGTTGCCAATTGACTCACTGACAGAACCCACACTGTAAACGTTGCAGACTCCAAATCTGACTTCAAACCAGTGACAAGTAGAGTACCGCAGGGTTCAGTCCTGGGACCTCTCCTGTTTGATATCTACTTCTCTGAAGTATAGGCTAACACAAAAGGCCTTTGGCTAATGAAGTTTGCAGATGACTGCAAACTAGGAGCCATAGTTGAGTCTCCAAATGATGTGGACATCCTACAGAAGGGCCTCACTGAGACAGATGCCTGGTGTCAGAGCCATGGCCTCAAGCTCAATGCCAAAAAGTGCAGTGTTATCCCCTTTGGTAAAAACTCTAAGTCTACTTAACGCCGGATGTGTGATGAGAGACCTTGGGACCCAGGTGGACAGTTGTCTCTCCTTTGATAATCATATTGCTACAGTAGTCAAGAAATCCTTCTACGTGGCACACTTCATCACAAAAGGGTTCCATCCAGGAAAAAAGAGGTAATTGTTCCCCTCTACTCATCACTCATAAGACCTATTATAGAGTACAATGCCCCTTTTGGAATGTACCTCACAAGACATCTGCAGCAGCTGGAAAGGCCACAGAAGTACCTCACAAAGAGGATTACTGGTCTCAAACAGATGCCCTACACTGACCATCTCAAAAAACTCCAGCTTTACTCCATAGCATATTGCCTACTCTGAGGTGATCTCTGCCTAACATATAAAGCTGTGTTAAACCCAGAGCTGTTGGACATGCTACACCTAAAGAAATCCCAATCCCTCCAAGCTACATGCTCTTGGGACTTAAACCTTGTCACCACAATAAACAGGACATGCTGGAGGGATAGATTCCGGTCCCAGAGACTTCCCATACTCTGGAACAAGCTACCCATCTATGTCAAGCAAAGTTCCTCATTAGCACTCTTCAAGAAAAATCTTGATGAGTGGATGGGAAATAGGAAATACACCACAGGGATCACTTCTGTGGCTCTGCTCGACAGGGATACAGGAAAATAACTTTCTTGGGTGGCGTAAGCCAGGGAACCTTGTTGGCTTGGCTTACTTAGGCCCTTGGGCCGATAGCCTAGTACCTACCTATGAACCTATGATATTTCTTGTTAAAACACTTCCTACTCCAGCCTATCATGTTGCAACTGTTTATGTGGTCATTCACCCACATATGATGACACACAAATTATATTTCTAATACTCATGTGTATTATAACATAAACAAGAAAATTAACATGCATTCCATACTCTGAACATTGATGTATTAAAGTTAGAATGCATGAACAGAATATAATATTTGCATCAACATTAGTGAAAGATCTATCAAATTAGGATACAGTGTATTAGTACTCGAAAAAAGTCATTAGTCAAAATATGATTAAACATTTTAGCACACTTAATGTAAAAATTAACTACTCTTACTTTAATGCACTGCAAAATAACCAAAATCATAACATTTTTCATGTGCATTTGCTTTTATTTTAATGCATTACACCAGCACAAATCAATCATTTGTCTATTCATGGAGACTAAGAAAAGTCTTCATAGGTTCATAGCTATATAGTAGTGCTGAGCTAATGACCACCAAGGCTTTTATAAGCCTAGTCATGAAATCCAACTCAATTGTGTACAATTATGTTATAACTAAGGAAATACTTGTAATATAGAGGATTTAATTTATGCCAATATGACTGTGGCAAATGAAACTTTTATGTAGTTATTGTCAGTCTAATAAGAATTAGCAATTTTTTTTACTCAAACTTTTATTATGTCTGTATCATTAAATGGATCACTAATTTAGCAAAACTTTTATAATAATTTTAACTCATGATATGGGTCTCCTGACAAAATTTTTATTAAAAGAAGCACAGTATTCACAGATGTGTTATATGATCTAGCTAAACACCAAAACAGGTGCTGTAAATAAAAATCTTTGGGATATCTTGACATCCCAAGATACTTGTTGATAACGTCATAAATTGTTTCTTTGACTATGAAGAGAAAATAAAATAAAAAGTGTGTATTTAACAGTGCCAGATAATAAGGCCTGAGAAAAGACAGGTAAACTCACAAAACAAAACAGTTGAGACATTCTTCTGAAGTGGCAAAAAGGATCTGAGTGGGGTATAAAGGGAATGTGTCTCTATAGCTGGGCTTTCTCCTAAAGGCTGTGGGGCATTAATGTAGCCGCATATAAGTAATCTGGGTGGCATTCATCTGTGTCTAATCTTAAACTTCCTACAGCAAAAACTTCATTATGAATATCTATGAGCTCCAAATATTCTTAAGCTTTACTGTCTAAAAATATCTGCAAATATTTTTATACTTGTAAAGTATAT